>NW_027263399.1:0-47500 GCF_902827115.2 Pseudochaenichthys georgianus
TGAAGACACTTTTGCGGGTATTGACATCGACAGTGACAACTCTGGAGAGGAGCACAGCCCGGCTCCCTACCAAGACTCCCTACCAAGACATGTCCCGAAGAGGGACCAGTCACTGGCCGAACACAACCCCTCAGACATGGGTGAAGAGAGGGTGCCATACTCTGCCCCAACTTCACCCACTGTTGCCAGTGATCAACTTGTAAATATGCAGTGTGTTGTTGTAATCAGTCCCCTTGTAAATACGTTATATCCTGTTTGAATTTATTTATTACTGTCAATATTACTGTAAATAAAGTTTGTTAAAATTACTAAGTGTTCTGTTTTTAATCCCACTATGGGTTTTCTTCTTTTAAGATCCCCAGGGGCACGATATTCTGGTTCTGGTGGTAGCATGTAGGTGTTTAGTCCGAGTGAGGAGTGCTCAAGTGTGGGATGATTTGTAAGGTAGAAGAGGGTAAAAAAAGTTAAAGTGTGAACCTCCAGCAGGGCAGGTGGTGCTGTGAAGAAGGCCGACTATGGGTGCCGATGGGCGGACGGCAAAGCACCGCAAAGTAGACCCCCTTTAAGTGTAGCCAGGGGCACGAGCAAAATCCTCCATGGAGGTTGGGTGCTGCTGCTGTGAAGAAGGCCGACTATGGGTGCCGATGGGCGGACGGCAAAGCACCGCAAAGTAGACCCCCTTTAAGTGTAGCCAGGGGCACGAGCAAAATCCTCCATGGAGGTTGGGTGCTGCTGCTGCTGTGAGGAAGGCCGACTATGGGTGCTGATGGGCGGACGGTAAAGCACCGCAAAGTAGACCCCCTTTAAGTGTAGCCAGGGGCACGAGCAAAATCCTCCATGGAGGTTGGGTGCTGCTGCTGTGAGGAAGGCCGACTATGGGTGCTGATGGGCGGACGGTAAAGCACCGCAAAGTAGACCCCCTTTAAGTGTAGCCAGGGGCACGAGCAAAATCCTCCATGGAGGTTGGGTGCTGCTGCTGTGAGGAAGGCCGACTATGGGTGCTGATGGGCGGACGGTAAAGCACCGCAAAGTAGACCCCCTTTAAGTGTAGCCAGGGGCACGAGCAAAATCCTCCATGGAGGTTGGGTGCTGCTGCTGTGAGGAAGGCCGACTATGGGTGCTGATGGGCGGACGGTAAAGCACCGCAAAGTAGACCCCCTTTAAGTGTAGCCAGGGGCACGAGCAAAATCCTCCATGGAGGTTGGGTGCTGCTGCTGTGAGGAAGGCCGACTATGGGTGCTGATGGGCGGACGGTAAAGCACCGCAAAGTATACCCCCTTTAAGTGTAGCCAGGGGCACGAGAAACATCCTCCATGGAGGTTGGGTGCTGCTGCTGTGAGGAAGGCCGACTATGGGTGCTGATGGGCGGACGGTAAAGCACCGCAAAGTATACCCCCTTTAAGTGTAGCCAGGGGCACGAGAAACATCCTCCATGGAGGTTGGGTGCTGCTGCTGTGAGGAAGGCCGACTATGGGTGCTGATGGGCGGACGGTAAAGCACCGCAAAGTAGACCCCCCTTTAAGATTCCCAGGGGCACGAGATTCTTGAGGGTGTGATCATCTTGGTTTAGTCCGTGGGGGAGTGCTTAAGTTCGGGGGCCCGGGGACCCAAGGTGCTCGAGGTTCTGGAGGTACATGGGAGGGATCCTGGAGCTCCTTAGTCCGTGTTTTGGGGGTCTTGGAGCGGCCACAGAGAGGTGCTTTTCCCCGGGGTATGTCATGGAAGTCTGAAATAACCTGTTTGCTCATGTCAGGGAGAGATGCTGGGGCTGCTGCGTCCGTGTTTTGGGGGTCTTGGAGCGGCCCCGAAGAGGTGGCTTTGTCGGTGTACGTAATGTAAGTGTGAACTAGCCTGTTTTCTCAAGGCAGGGAGGGATCCTGGAGCTCCTTAGTCCGTGTTTTGGGGGTCTTGGAGCGGCCACAGAGAGGTGCTTTTCCCCGGGGTATGTCATGGAAGTCTGAAATAACCTGTTTGCTCATGTCAGGGAGAGATGCTGGGGCTGCTGCGTCCGTGTTTTGGGGGTCTTGGAGCGGCCCCGAAGAGGTGGCTTTGTCGGTGTACCTAATGGGTAAGAAAGCCAGTCTACACAGGTCGTGAAATGTGATTGAAATGTACAGAGTGCTGTACATTTCAATCACTTTGAATGGGAGTGGTGAGGTGTGGATGAAATGGCCATATCTCCCTTAAATTCACATCAAACTCACCCATCTTTCACACACTAATTCATGGGTAACAGAGCCATGTGCACCATGCATTTAAAGTAATGTTAGCCAGCTTTCAGACACTAATTCGTGGGGAAGAAAGTCACCCTGGTCGGGTCGTGAAATGTGATTGAAATGTACAGAGTGCTGTACATTTCAATCACTTTGAATGGGAGTCGTGAGGTGTGGATGAAATGGCCATATCTCCCTTAAATTCACAGCAAATTTACCCATCTTTCACACACTATTTCATGGGTAATAAAGCCATGTGCACACTGTATTTAAAGGGCTGCAGGAACACTTTACCCGCCTTTTAAACACCTTTTCCTGGGTAAACAATCCATGTATTTCCGCCTGCTTTCCATCAGCACCCGCCAGTCATCTCCCTGTTTGAAAGGGCCATATCTCCCTTAAATTCACAGCAAATTTACCCATCTTTCACACACTATTTCATGGGTAATAAAGCCATGTGCACACTGTATTTAAAGGGCTGCAGGAACACTTTACCCGCCTTTTAAACACCTTTTCCTGGGTAAACAATCCATGTATTTCCGCCTGCTTTCCATCAGCACCCGCCAGTCATCTCCCTGTTTGAAAGGGCCATATCTCCCTTAAATTCACAGCAAATTTACCCATCTTTCACACACTATTTCATGGGTAATAAAGCCATGTGCACACTGTATTTAAAGGGCTGCAGGAACACTTTACCCGCCTTTTAAACACCTTTTCCTGGGTAAACAATCCATGTATTTCCGCCTGCTTTCCATCAGCACCCGCCAGTCATTTCAAACGGTTTCAAATCGTTTTTTCACTTTTAAAAAGAGCTTTCTGCCCTGTAAATGATTTCTAATCATTATTACCGTCATGGAGGAGCTGCAGGGACACTTTACCCGCCTTTTAAACACCTTTTCCTGGGTAAACAATCCATGTATTTCCGCCTGCTTTCCATCAGCACCCGCCAGTCATTTCAAACGGTTTCAAATCGTTTTTTCACTTTTAAAAAGAGCTTTCTGCCCTGTAAATGATTTCTAATCATTATTACCGTCATGGAGGAGCTGCAGGGACACTTTACCCGCCTTTTAAACACCTTTTCTTGGGTAAACAATCCATTTATTTCCGCCTGCTTTCCATCAGCACCCGCCAGTCATTTCAAACGGTTTCAAATCGTTTTTTCACTTTTAAAAAGAGCTTTCTGCCCTGGCAATTATATCTAATCATTATTACCGTCATGGAGGAGCTGCAGGAACACTTTACCCGCCTTCTAAACACTTATTCCTGGCTAAAACAATCAATGTATTTCCGCCAGGGTCACAGCCTGCTGCTGCTGCTGCTGCTGCTGCTGCTGCTGCTGCTGCTCTCCCTCCCTAAATTCACATCAAAGTCACCCAGCTTTCACACACTATTTCATGGGTAATAAAGCCATGTGCACACTGTATTTAAAGTAATGTTAGCCAGCTTTCAGACACTAATTCCTGGGGAAGAAAGTCACCCTGGACGGGTCATCAAATGTGATTGAAATGGACAGATTCCTGTACATTTCAATCACTTTTAATGGGAGTCGTGAGGTGTGGATGAAATGGCCATATCTTCCTTAAATTCACATCAAAGTCACCCAGCTTTCACACACTATTTCATGGGTAATAAAGCCATGTGCACACTGTATTTAAAGTAATGTTAGCCAGCTTTCAGACACTAATTCCTGGGGAAGAAAGTCACCCTGGACGGGTCATCAAATGTGATTGAAATGGACAGATTCCTGTACATTTCAATCACTTTTAATGGGAGTCGTGAGGTGTGGATGAAATGGCCATATCTTCCTTAAATTCACATCAAAGTCACCCAGCTTTCACACACTATTTCATGGGTAATAAAGCCATGTGCACACTGTATTTAAAGTAATGTTAGCCAGCTTTCAGACACTAATTCCTGGGGAAGAAAGTCACCCTGGACGGGTCATCAAATGTGATTGAAATGGACAGATTCCTGTACATTTCAATCACTTTTAATGGGAGTCGGTGTGGATGGCCTGTTGAATCCGATTTTGAGCACTCTTTTCCCCGCATAAACTAGTTTAAATCACCGTTAAACACTTATTCTGTTGATGTCTATATAACCGACTTCCCGCTATGCATTAAGTCGGTTATATGGACCCTGTACACTAGGCATACCGCGGCCGGTAGTAAATGTCCAACCATTGTACCCTCTGGTCCCTAGGGTATGGTAGGGGTAGGTCATTTTGGATAAACCATCTCGAGGGAGCTAACATTTGAAAGTACACAACCGGGGGGAAATCTGCCACTTCCTCACAGAGCCCCTCCTCCAACCCCCCACGATCGCTCACATGCCCAAAAGAGGGCGCGAGATAAGTTTGTGCACAGGCTGACAGGCAGGTAGGCGTCTGAACCCCTCCCAGATGCTGCATTCGTTTCTTGACTGGCGCTTCAGACGGGTGGCTGCAAGTTGTCACACAGGCTAATTAAACCCAATTCGAGACGTCTCTCGGCCATTTTTCTTTTTTGAAAGGTGACTTGGTGAGGGGAAATGTCTGTCTTTTTTAAATTTTGAGCATATGTCTATACACTCCTCTGCTGGTCATAGCCTCAGGAGGGGTGGGGCAAAGGAGGGAGGCTGGGAGGGTAGGCATTTATACAGAGATTAACATCAAAGGCTTTCACCAATGTGAAATCACACATGCCTGTTATAACACATCACATCAAAGGGCAAATATCAAAGTCTAATTAGATTAGACAACAAAGGGCTCTGAGGGGCAGGGGTCAAATACCTTAACTCAAAGAGGCTATCGTAATCAATACATCAAAGAACTATACAACAAAGGGACTGCCTGGGGCTTTTCAAACCTATCTGATAGCAAGGCTAATTATTCAACTCTCAGGGGCAAGGGTAAAATACCTTAACTCCAAGAGACTAGCTTAATCAATACATACAATAACTACGCCGGGGGCCTTTCACGCCAATCTGATAACACACACATCAAAGAATGTGAGGCGGGACACTGGGGGGCGGGACTTAGCTCATTGGCTGGGTTGGGTTGTGTTTTGAGCGCACAAAAAAAAACTATTCACATACAAGACAATACAATGTGTCCAAATATAAAGGACATAATAGGAAAGATGAAAGAGGTTAGGTCAATAACCCTTGATAAGAATGCGTTCGCCTGATATGTCGGTGGTTCGAGCTGGCAGCCCATATTCAGCCACCGCTGCCTAGTAAACCAGTTTGAATCCTGAACCAGCCAAACATTTCTGGCATGTCCTCCCCTCTGTCTCCCCTTTCAACTCTAACATCTCCAATAACGGCCCTCTGGACCGAGGCAACAGTACAGGGTGAACATCTGAAATGGATCATTAAGAATATAGTTTTGTACTTGAAGTAATTTGATTTTAAGTATTTCGAGGCATTTTCAATACTTTCTTTGTTTGAACTGCATGGATTGATTTGTATATGTCTTGTGTTTCAAACATATAGATCAAATTGTATTTATGTAGCTCAAAATCACAAGTTTGATTTGATTTAGTCTGTACAGATCAACAAAACATGAATGATAGTTTAAAAAAATAATAAAATGACACCATAGGCCACAATAATATTGTGATAGTGTATACAAAGGAAGGATCCAGGGGGATGTCAAAATGCTTCCTGCATGGTTTTCATGAACTGCAACACTAACATTTTATTTCAAATCCAAAGTAACAAGCAATGAAGCAAATATATGCACATTTTAAAAATGTGAAAACGCCCTTCACCTCTCTCTCAATCGGCCTCATGTTTTGAGTTCAGTGTGCAGCCAATTAAGCTGATGGGTGTCTGATTGGACGCAGGTGTGCTGCTCTGATGAGGATAATGATCGGCTAGAGTTTAAAAAGCTCCACCGCTCACACAGAACCATAGGCCTACTGTGAGTCAGTCAGGAAGACAGAGAGCAGCTGACCAGGTTCCTGTTATCAGTTTCACTTATGGAGGCCTTTCATGTTCAGGTTATCCTCCTTGTAGGACTCTGTGTTAGCTCCTCTTTTGCTTTCCTGCCCACACAAGATGCTTCGTTTCAGAGCCTTGCGAACACAGGCAGGTCAGAACTCGGGCAGCAGCAGCAGAAGTCTCCGGCTGAGGAACCGCAGCAGGTGAATACCGTCAGAGTGACCTGCCATCCAGATTCTTTGGAGATTGTTATCAAAGCCGATATGTTTGCGGTTGGAGCTCCTGTTGATGGTGACGAGCTACATCTTGGATTAGAGACCAACAACCAGTACTGCAGAGCTACAGCGTCTTCCGCTGATGAGTACAGTATCAGTGTTGGACTTGTGGAGTGCGGCACCAGACACTGGGTAACTTTAAATATATTTCATTTCAAATCTGATTCATTAAAGCTTCTAGTTTTAAACACGTCTACTCTCCACAGGTAACTGAGGACTCTCTGATCTACACAAACCTCCTCATATACTCTCCTGAGGCTTCTCCATATGGTGTTGTTCGAATGGACAAGGCTGTAATTCCAAGTGAGTGTCATTACGAAAGGTCTGTGTCTCTTTGTTTTTAAAGCTCACATTGTAAAAATCTTTGAATGATGTGTTTTTTTTTTTTTTAAATGCATGTTTTCTGTTTCTTAGGAAGTACAGTTTGTCCAGTTCTTCACTCATGCCTACCTGGATCCCCTTCATGTCGACCCAGGCTGCAGTGGAAATGTTGCAGTTTCACTTGAGAATCATGACAAGTGGGTTTTGATAATTTCTCATGTTTTGCGTTGTCATGTCTCTATTTGCACTTAGTACTTTTTTCTGTCCATGTGCAGGTGACTGGCAGCACAAAAGAGGCTCTAATGTGTTTCATATCGGTGAGCCCATCAGCATCGAGGCCTCGGTCAGAATTGGGCATCACTTTGGGCTCCGAGTGTTTGTGAGCAGCTGCGTGGCTACACTGAGCCCTGACATGCACTCCAGCCCCAGGCATGCCTTCATTGAAAATGGGTAAGGCTGCAAATTGCTAAATGGCAAAAAGTAAAGTCTTTTTCTGACCCTAGAGGGAGCTGTTTAATGTGTAAGGCTCTTCAAGTGGTGTACTTCAGATGCGAGCAATGCTGACTCGAGTGACAGGTTAATAAAAGATCAGTCCTTTAGTGTCGTCTTCAAGTTAGCTAAGGCTAGCTGTGGTTTTCTTTTAATCTTTGGTATTCTAGTTCCTTTCTGTGCCACTATTTATGCACAGGTCAGATTTGTGCAGTTCTGACTCAAAATAACTACTTCCAGAACTTGCCTATATGACTAGAAATGTAAATGGTGGAGTTGCATTGTGGGTAATGTAGACTCTGGTTATAGTAGTCAATGAGTGCTAATTTAGTGTTGCAGTTTTTGTTTGTCCTCATCATAGGTGCTTTGTTGACTCTCAGCTTCCAGGCTCAAGGTCTCAATTCTTAGCCAGGACACAGGATGACAAGCTCCACATGTCCATTGATGCCTTCAGATTTTATAATGAGGACAAAGGGGAGGTGAGGCTCTATTAAATTGCCTTAAACATGATTGTGTGTGCATGTTTCCCAACACCTGCTTTTCTCATAGCTCTACATCACATGTCACCTGAATGCTGTGCCAATAAATAAAGCAGATGCACCAAACAAGGCGTGCACTTTTGTGAATGGAAGGCAAGTGAGATCCAGTCTAATATTTCAAATTACACACAAAAACAAAGTATTGGTGCTGAATGTTTTTTAATTTATCAGATGGAGGTCCGCTGATGGTAATGACTACTTATGTGGGCAATGCCAAAGACCAATTGAAGTTGAGAACTCCCAGTAAGCCCAGCAGCCCGAGCAAGTTTAGGCCTCGAGTGTTTGTGAAGCCAGAAGAGCGTGAACCCCTCTGGAGGAGCGGACGGAAGACCAGTACAGGCATGTAGAAACTTGTATGATTTAATATTGGCTGCATATGTCGTCATAATGATTAATGTTGACTCATGTTTTGGCATAGGTTTTAGACATGATGATGGCTGGGTAACTGAATTAACATGCATTGTGCTGGTTTGTGTTAGTGTGGGAACATCAGGCCAGAGTGGGTCCCATGATGGTCTTGCCAGCCAAGCAGAAAAGCCAGCCCATTCCTACAGAGGAGCTTTCTTCCATTCTTGATCAAACTGGCAGATCTACAATGTATGGCAGACAGTGGAGGAGTGGAATAAACAGAGTTGTTAAGTCAATACCAGTATTCAATTATTCTTTGTTCATTTGAAGCCTTTAACAATCTTTAAATTGAGATTAAAATGGCCCATAATTCAATCTTAATGTTGAATTGTTTTTCTGTCAAAGATCAGAGGAAAGGACTGCTTTCATCATCGACCCAAAACCAGGTGGACGTTCTGACTTTGGCTTCTGCGCAGAATAAAAACGAAGACAAAAATGGAACCGACAAAAGGTTAAATGTGAAAAGTTTAACTCTTTTTTTAAAAGGCACTCTGGAATGCACATTTTACATTAACACATTTCTTCTGCGATTGCAGATGATGATGCTGAGGAAGTTCCTGAACTTCTAGAAAAAACCTCTCCTGAGGCCCACCTGCAGTCGAAGGCAGCGGTGCTGAACAGTACCCACACAGCGGCGCTCGATGAAGTCCTCCAAACTGCTGTGGTTAATGTGGCTGTGCCCCACTGTCCAACACCACTGCAACAGAAGCTGACCTTTCTGAAACAATGAACCCAAAGAGATAATAAATTATTCAAATTGTTATTTGTTTGCTTTTTTAATGTTGCAATACAAAAGGAAAACTGATGACCTGCTCACAGCTAAACACAATTAAATGCAAACAAAATAGTTTCCTTATTAGCCAAAGTATTCCATGTAACGGTGTTACGGCCCGCCCCCTACTCTGTGGTAGTGGCTTGTGGGGAGACCCACAACATAAAAGAAAACACACAACATCCAGTACTTAACAGCGGTCATTTATTTAAATGTACAGCCGTTACTCACACAGGCCAATTGGCAAACGAACAAGGTCTGGAGGACTGGCCAAAAGAAACAAAGGCCGGAGCCCGAGCCAGCCACACCACGGGCTGTAGGACCCAGAGCTTCCCTCCCCTAACAGAAATCTAACAAAACAATTCCGGAAACTAAATAAAGCCACGAAAATTAGACTACCAGGGGGGTATACTACAAAGCAGGATTTTTGCTTTCCCATTGGCCAATGAGCTAAGTCCCACCTCCCATTGTCCCTCCTCCCATTCTTTGGTGTGTGTTATCAGTTTGGAGTGAAAGGCCCCCCGGCGTAGTTCTTTGATGTACTGTATAAGTGTTCTCTTTGAGTTAAGGTATTTGACCCCTGCCCCTCAGAGCCCTTTGTTGTCTAATCTAATTAGCCTTTGATGTTTGCCCTTTGATGTGATGTGTTATAACAGGCAGGTGTGATTTCACATTGGTGAAAGCCTTTGATGTTAATCTCTGTATAAATGCCTATCCTCCCAGCCTCCCTCCTTTGCCCCACCCCTCCTGAGGCTATGGCCAGCAGAGGAGTGTATACCCAGATAGCAAAATATGATTGAATCAATGTTGAAATATCGTTAGGTAGAAATATTGAATCCATGTTGTTAATCTCTGTATAAATGCCTATCCTCCCAGCCTCCCTCCTTTGCCCCACCCCTCCTGAGGCTATGGCCAGCAGAGGAGTGTATACCCAGATAGCAAAATATGATTGAATCAATGTTGAAATATCGTTAGGTAGAAATATTGAATCCATGTTGAAACCCGGACATTGAAATTAAACAGAAAGCGCAAATTGTTTTAATGTTGAATAAACGTTGGACTTTCAACCATAACTGACATATAATCAATGTTGATTCAACCATCACCTAAATAGGAATCTACACGCACATTTTTGGTTGATTTGACATTGAATCAATGTTAGGAATCAACATTGATTCAACCATCTTCCAAATGGGAATCTACATGTAAATTGTAGTTGATTTTATATTGAATCAGTGTTAGGAATCAACATTGATTCAACCATCTTCCAAATGGGAATCTACATGTAAATTGTAGTTGATTTTATATTGAATCAGTGTTAGGAATCAACATTGATTCAACCATCTTCCAAATGGGAATATACATATACATTTTAGTTGATTTTATATTGAATCAGTGTTAGGAATCAATATTGATTCAACCATCATCCAAATGGGAATCTACATATACATTTTAGTTGATTTGACATTGAATCAGTGTTAGGAATCAACATTGATTCAACCATCATCCAAATGGGAATCTACATATACATTTTAGTTGATTTTATATTGAATCAGTGTTAGGAATCAACATTGATTCAACCATCTTCCAAATGGGAATCTACATGTAAATTGTAGTTGATTTTATATTGAATCAGTGTTAGGAATCAACATTGATTCAACCATCATCCAAATGGGAATCTACATATACATTTTAGTTGATTTTATATTGAATCAGTGTTAGGAATCAATATTGATTCAACCATCATCTAAATGTAAAACTTACTTTCAAATATTCAACTTTTCTAAGCATACTGTAACACATTAAGAAAGTGTATGTTTTTCACCAGTGAGTTTTCTGCATATAGGTCTACATCTTAACAGACCATTAACAAGTGCAACATCAATACTGTACTGAATGAAGTGGTCCAAACTTGTAAACACACACTCCACCATGTATTGTTGGCAGACGGTTGTATTAGCTTGTTCAAAATTACCTTGAATTACCATATTTCCCAAAATGTGTGAAATCAAACTAAAAATGACAGAAAACATGATTTTAATATTCAAATTTATTTTTTGAAAACAGGCAGCAATGCGTCCCTGAGCAAGACTCTTAACCCGTTATTGCTCCCCAAACGCTGTGAAATAAATGCAGAGGACACATCGCATGTGCAAATATACAGTGACACAAGATACCCCCATAAAAAAGAGGGTGTGTAAGAACCATTGGTGCAACTCCAAACAAGAACAGCCTGAAGCTTCAAGTCTTCCATTAAGACAGTAAGAACAACAGTCTATTGTCCATGAAAGAACAGTATTGTCTATGAGGCGGTAACCTTTGTACTGTATGCACAAGGAAAACACAGAGTGTGGTGGGGAACCCTAAGTTAGACTTGCGCTTGTTTAACTTGTGTTCATTTCACTTGTGTTCCTTGGGATGCCTCCCTCGCGCTCTGGAGCATAACAAAGCGACTTCTTCACAGTTTCACTGAAGCCATTGTGGGTCAGCTTGCGGTCGAACTGCCGAGCAGCAGCTGAAAGACAAGATTACAAAAATAAGCGTGAGGAAGAGAGAGTGTGTGTATCCCATACAACTTCTGTTATAATAAGAAAATCACTCTCACTCTGTACAGTAACACAAGCTACAGTCAGCAGCCAGTTTGCTAAAAGACTGGACTGGAAAGAGGAGCAAACGGCTAGCCTGGCTCTATCCAGGTAATAACATTTGCACCCGAGCACCTCTAAAGCTCACCAATTAGGTCGTCTTTTTTTGGTTTATTTCTTATAGCTTCACCATCAGCTGATTCCAACCTAAACTTTTTTGTTAGATTAAGTTCATGCTTTATTCTTCAACAGGGGATTACAGAGAGACATGAAACAAGGGCAGAAAAGAGACATAAAATGCATTATAGGAGTTGGATTCAAACTCAGTAGTCGGTATTATATGGCTCACAAAGAGCATAATTATGTTCTGAATCACCATCCGTCACACCTCATTCCCTAAACTTAAGCTAATAAGTAGTTTGCAGAAAATAACAAGATTTACAAAATGGCGACATATGTTCACATTGTCAATTTGAAGGAGCAGTGTGCAGGATTTAGTATGTCTAACAATGGTAGGTTCCAACCAATGGATAGCTTGTTCACTCACCCTCCTATCCCAAGTTGTAGGATAATGTATGTTGGCTGCAAAAAACTTGAGGGCCAATCATGTTTCCTCTGTCCATTCTGCGCTACTGTAGACGTGGCAGTGCAACCTAGAGGACAAACAGATCAGAATCAGTAACGGGTTTATTGCCAGGTAGGTTCACACGTACAAGGAATTTGACTAGGTGTCGTGGTGCATACATACAAATAAAAAAATTAAATAAAAAAAAAGTACACAGATAGCAAACTATATTAAGAACACTGTAATAAAAAATAGTAAGATAGCAATAAAATAAAGCAGTATTTTACATCGAAATAGAATGCAATAAATTATAGAATATAAAATATGTGCAGTAAGCAATATTTAAACATTGCATTATTTACCATCCTGTGATCTCCATTATGTAATGCATAGAGTCTGCATTGTGGCTGAGGTAAAGTGTCAGTGGGGGGGAGCGGGCCTTGTTGAGGTGGCGAGAGGTTCTGGTCCTGATGGAGAGAGGTTCTGGTCCTGATGGAGAGAGGTTCTGGTCCTGATGGAGAGGTTCTGGTCCTGATGGAGAGAGGTTTTGGTCCTGATGGAGAGAGGTTCTGGTCCTGATGGAGAGAGCTTGATAGACTGGTGACTGGATGTGCAGCTGTTGGTGTACAGGGAGAAGAGCAGAGGGGAAAGAACGCAGCCTTGAGGGGAACCGATGCTGATGGTCCGGGAGTCAGAGAGGTGTTTCCCCAGCCTCACGTGCTGCTTCCTGTCAGACAGGAAGTCTGTGATCCAGCTGCAGGTGGAGTCGGGCACGCGCAGCTGGGAGAACTTGTACTGTAGCAGAGCCGGGATGATGGTGTTGAAGGCGGAGCTGAAGACCACAAACAGGATCCTGGCGTAGGTTCCTGCTGTGTCCAGGTGCTGGAGGGGGAAGTGAAGTGATAACTATTAGTAAACCATAATGATGGATGTTATTATCAGCAGCTGCCAATAGATCCCCTACATCTTGTATGATGGACCTTTGAAGCAGGGTTACACAAAACACAAAAATAATAATTGTAAAACAGTTATTGAGAGCATCCAAAGGGCATTGATCCTATGCTAAACCTTCCAGAACACCAACTTTCTAATACCTTAGAAACGACAACTAGCCGTTGGCACGAATGTAATGCTTCAGCTTCCTACGACTTTAAAGCTGTGTGGACATAGCTCTATGAAGAGTCGTTCATATTTTTCTCATTATTTCATAAGTTTAGAAGGGGTAACAACAGTTACCTTTTGTTAATGTTACCTCAAGTCAAACTTGTGCGACTTGTTTCTGAAATCCCTTTCTCTTAAAATGAATACATAAAATAAAAAAACAGTGGTGCTTACCCTAAAACTAACTACTGGATAGGGTTAACCCTAACCCATATATATTTTTGTATTATTATTTTTTTTTTTTTAAATATATATAGCACCAAATTGCAAATAATCTATATCCACGGTCACTTTTCACATTGAACATGAGCTCTTTTATTAAATAAACTAAACTCTGAGTTGAGTTTAGTGTTTTTGACCCTAAGAAACACTGATGCATTAATCAATAACAATAATCCACAGCTCCTCTCTCTGCTCCAGAGGATTTAAAGAATATATCAGCAGTAAACCTAGGGGAAACACTGACATTCAATATTATGTTAGAGACAAGTTAGTTATTACTCACATATCAAAGTATTTTCATCTGCAAGATGGAAGAATAGCTGGGTGCTGCCTGGAGACACTGATGAGGAGTCACCGGCTGGCTTCAGCAGCTTTCCACACAAAGCCATCACATGTTCTGTTCCATAGTCTTCACTGTCCACTGTGCTCTGTCAAAAGAGTGAACATCACAGCTGTCATGGTAACCCTTTGTTACACAACATACAACCAACATGCGTCAAAAGTGACCCAAATGAGTTTAAATTGTAAATATCTTTGCATTAAATTACCTACAGGAATTCCTCAATTAACCTGTTTTTGATCAACACCAATTTTCATTTTAACTTTCTTACTTTTTTAAATAAAAATCATGTTTGTATCACTACACTTCTAAGGCACAACATGGGTAAACAATTATCTGTATTATTTCTTATGTTATTCCTAGTGTTTCTTTAAATACATTGTTTTTGATTACCACAAATCATTATTTTAATTCTCCAGTTCTAATTGATGAACTAAAATAGTTTATGCCAAGTGTGATGCAAATGCAAAAAAATACTTTAATGATAATTTTGTTAAAAATAATCATTTTAGCAGACCAAGCATGTATGATGTAGTAATACAACAACTATTTTAGTTCACACAGTGTGACATTAGCTAATCATGTTAGCTTGTAATATATAGAGCAGAGCTAACTAGCAAGTTAGCCAAACGTTAGTGGTTAGCAGTTTATGCTATGATAGCTGTTGGCTACTGAACATTAACAAACTGGATTCCGCAGTACAAAAGCTGTGAAACCTTACAATAAGATTGGCTGTGACACCCTGCTGCACGTTTATGTATAATCGTCCCGCGTTGGAGACGAGAGGGTGGCGGCAGCACTGCAATAAGCTGTAAGCTAACGTTAGCAGCCACCGATTGTCCCGCCGGTGGGACATCTTGCAAGAAACAGCATCTCAGGACTTCTTAAAATGTAACAACCTATTAATGATGCTTACTTAACGGGAAGAAACTCAGCTAACTGACGATATTAACCATTTTTAACTAAACGAAACACAAGTCTAACAGCTAACGGGGCTAACGCTACTTTAGCACATAACTGGCAAAAGCGATCTTTTTTACTTCATGCTATCTGCACAAACGTATCATATGAAAGCTGAGATTCCACAGATTCCCTTAAAATATATGTCTCATCACTCAAAACTCACTGAACTAGAAGAAGAAACGTAACCTTAAATACAGAATTAAACATTCACAAACTAAGGATTATCTAAATACATGTTTAACTCCATTAAAGTTGCAGGACTCACCAGATCTCAAGTCTTCTGTTCTCTGTTGACGTCCCGATGCCCATATTTAACGTGTAGATGTAAAACTATCCCGATATTAGTCCATAAACTCGTGAGCAGATATACAGACACCTGTAACTCCACAGGAGAGCCGCTCAAACTGACGTGGAAGTTTCAAATTGGATTGAAAGGCGCGGATAGTTCTCATTGGCAGGTTTTTTCGATGACGTTTATATCAACCAATCAGGAGTGTTGTGGACTCATTCCAATCCTGCTTGTCTTGTCTGCCATTGTATGGCTGGATTCCATTTCAAGTGGCGTAACTTTTTACATACATTTTACGGTTTTTTTCATTTTATTTTACAGTTAACTATTTTAATATAGCCTACTATGAAAGCTACTTTATTTACACAAAATCATTTTTGGGTATTTCTGCAATATATTACATTTTTTGTGAAGATGCATACATTTATTTAACATTTAAGAGATGTTTTATAATATATTTATATATATATATTATATATTTATAATGTTTTTTAATTATACATTTATATTTATAATGTTTTTTAATTATACATTTATTTTTATTCTACAACAGTACAGAATACAGTTATTTTGTTGTTGTTTTACATTTAGTTACATTAAATATAAGGTTTTACTGCAACAAAAAAAAGACAGTTGCCTTCATTTTACATGCAGTAAAATTATGTGTATTTTATGTGTTTTTACATAGAATTCAAAGTAATTTAACATTCAAGACAATTAAACAATGGAATTATCCTGTAAAAAAACGATAATTTCTCATCAAACCAATTTACAGAATAAAACCTTTATTTATTTTAAATAAAAGTAATTTACTTTTATGGTATTTACATGTAATATAGAAAAACAAGAAAGGTCTGTAAAATAATACAGTACAATACATTTTTTTTACGGTGTACCACTAGGTTAAAATAGGATATTATGGGACATTTGGACTGCTCCACTCCTTGTAGTCTCTGTCCAAAGGTAACTTTTATATGTTTTTGTCATTACGCACAAACTTAAGAAGATTTACACATAATAATAATTAAAAAATAAATCACAACACATTGTCCTCAACATATGGTGCTTAATTTAAAATGTGAGGCATGCACACGCGCACGCACACACACACGCTCACACACACACACACACTTTGATTCTGACACACACACCCCAAAAAAAACTCTCTTTCTGAGAGAATGGGAATGTTACTCTTTTACTGTCACTTTATGTCTGGATAAACTCCAGTCCAATGCAATTTTAAAGAGATAGTCATTTTTAAGTAATTAGTGGTTATTATTAAATTTGGCTCTTTTATTGCTACTTTTAACTTTTTAATGGATCCTATGTAAGTAAAGCCTGATAAAAGTGTCAAACTCCCGAAATCCACCAGAATACTGGAAATTACATCTACTCTGTTAAAAATGTCCTGGAAAAAGAATCTCTTGAGGTTGGCAGGTATGGCTGAAGAGCTGATTATCATCCCTAGCTCAATGAATGTTAGGGACCCAAAATAGTGAAACGTGCTCCTAATTATTTTTAGGTGGTCAATTTTGGCCTCAACACTTAGTGAATTTTTCGGATTTATGTGGGATATTTCTCCCACCCCCACACACAGACTACACCCCCCCCCCTACAGAGTACCCCCCTCCCTCCCCCATCGAGGAAAAAAGAAAAAGAAAAGGCAAACAGCATAGATTCAACATTGATTCAATGTTGGCATTTCAATCATTAAATTCGACCACAATACAACGTTGATTCAATGACATCTTTTCAACATTTAAGGTTGATCCACCATCAATCTTCAACCTTAACCAAAAATCAACATTTTTGACCATAATTCAACGTTGATTTAACATATTTTGCTATCTGGGTAGAGATGCGCTCAAACTAAATAATAGGCCAGTCATTTCCACTCACCAAGTCACCTTTCAAAAAAGAAAAATGTCTCATCTCGCGCCCTCTTTTGGTCATGTGAGCGATCGTGGGGGTTGGAGGAGGGGCTCTGTGAGGAAGTGGCAGATTTTCCCCCAGTTGTGTACTTTCAAATTCTAGCTCACTCGAGATGGTTTATCCAAAATGACCTACCGCTACCTTTAAGAACAATTCACACTGCCCAAGTAGATGTTTAGGAGTCTCTTGGAAGTATACGAATGCAGTATATGTTTTACAAAGGGGGTATTCATGTTATTTTTAGAAGATCTTATTTAGGTTTTTAATAGTGATACCTGAGGATATTCTCTTTTTTAATTGTAGGGACTGTGAACTAATGTGTAATTACTTTTTACTAACTATAAGAAAAGTCTCTCTGAAGAGGGGGAAATAATAAAACAATTTTAAAAACATGATCTTTGTCTTTTTTATAATTACTTTACACCACTATAAGGAAACCCAATATTAAGTTGTGTGAGGTTGTACTAGGGATAATATTAGAATGTTGCTGTACCCATAAAAGAGAAGTATCTTTAAAAAATGTGTTTCTGCTCCATTTCACTCCATGAAGCCTCCAGCTTGTACAAGGGCTCCGCCTCCACTCAACATAACATGTTCCGCCCTCCTCACCAGAACATTTAAAAGTAAGGGGATGGAAATCGATGAAAATAAATACGCTCAAACTAAATAGCAGGCCAGTCATTGCCACTCACCAAGTCACCTTTCAAAAAAAGAAAAATGGTCAAGAGACGCCTATATATGGGTTTAATCAGCGAGACAACTGTGACAACTTACAGTCATCTGTCCGGAGCGCCAATCAAGAAACGAATGCAATATCTGTGCCGGATTCAGACGCCTCCAGCCGAACTTCATGAAGAATGGACTCTGAAAAATGGCGATGTTTGGGGTTATGTATTCAACTATATGGGGAATGAACTGCATTTATACAATCTGAAGAATGGAGAAACGTATGGACCTCGTAGTGATCCATAGCGACACTGACCTCAACAGATTGGGCTGTGTTAACTCTGGTGTCTTCCAGAGATCTCCACGCAACCACTGTATCGGAAGAAGTAGTGCATCAATAAACCATAGTGGAACCATCGGTGTACAAGATATTTGCAAAGAAAAGCAAAGAAACACAGACAGCATGCGAGATCAAAGAAGAGATTTCACCGCCGCCCCTCAATGTGGAGGAAGAAGGAGTTATTTCCCCGCTGCCAGAAGTGAGAAGAGTCCTGACAAGCACCGTCTGGGAAACTAAAAGCGGACCATCGGGGCGATGGTATTACCGCGCAAGCCATTTGGAGATGCTGGGGAAGGACCCCTCTGATGATTTTGTTTTGGAGTATTTCAACTCTACATGCGGGGTTTTTCAGACATCCTTGCGAGTGCCTCTGACTGCTTGGCTGAAAATGATTGATGGAAAAGCTACAAAGCTTAAAGAACTTTTTAAACAGAGTCAGACATCGATGGACATTATACGGGTGAAAAAGACTCTCACCTTTACAGAGGAATCCGCCTCCCACTCAACATAACAAGTCACACCCTCCTCACCAGATCATTTAAAACTATGGACCCCTCAAAGAAAAACATTGTGCTTTCTATGTAAAAAGAGAGTCGGGGTTGTCTTACGAAAATGTGTTATCTCTGTATCAAGACGATGTGTTTCAAAAATGAATTTTGTGAAAAATACCAACGGTGTGAGAGACGTCATAAAGACACTCATTCTAACCACAGTGTTTGATCTCTACAAATGTTTAAAGATTGTTACAAAATGTAAAAAAAAAAAAAAATGTATTCAGATGACTCTGTTTTTATTAGGAAAACAAACATATAATACAAATGGGTTAGGGGGTAAATGTAACCATCTTGGACTTAATAGTCTAACAAAATAATTTTATCTGAATACATTTTCTTTTCAAACGCACTTTATGAAATTATTTATTTATTATTTCAGTGGAACAATCCAATTTTTGCTAACATCAACGCTTTCTTCTCTTTTTTCTTGTGGTACTAAGATACTTTTAGACACACTTTGGCGTGTGCAACACTTGTTCAGTTAAACAAGGTTTTTTCTTTTTTCTGATAACCTTATATATTTTTAGTTATTTTTTCTGCTAAAATCACAAACATGGAGAAGCGCACTGACAGCGCAGCGTCATACTTCCTGAATGAAAAGTGAACTTTAATACTAGTCAAATATGAAGTTAAACTTTAAACATCCATGACTTAAACACTTTATCCAGGATAAAAGCCACATAGCTGCACCGACAAGGTGAATACAGCTGGCAAAAGAAAAAGTGTTTGAATGCGTACATTAACAGGTTTATGATATCACTGCCCCGTCTAAAACACGATCTGACTTTAATTACATTTGTCTCGAGTGTTTCGTCAACTTAATGTGTTGCTTAAAATAATACTTCTGCATACAGTATGTGACACTGTGTTGCACAGCCAGATACGGCTCAAGAAGCTGACTCAGATAAGGAGATATATGATACATTATGTGATAAGAATGATAATGGGACACATCGACGTCTGCACTCAGTGTACTTATGTTGTGGCAGATATTTAAGTAAGCTTTAACACTAATGTTATAGTCAGATTGCTCTGAAGATGGGAGGTGATATTCTATTAATGTTCACAGTCAGTGATTTTTGCCGGCCGTCTTTCCTGCAATGGCAGTTTTTCTGTATTTCCTTTCTCCTGTAATATGACTTGATCGCGTTAAACTCCGCACACTGAGCTCTGATTGGTCAGCAGGCGGTGCTTTCACTGAGATGAGCTCTTAGCCTGCAACCTAACCTGGTCCCAACCAGGTTAGCCGGCAAGCATAAGTTACCATGGAGATCTAGACTGCTAAAAAGAGAACCGGAAAGCCGGAGTTTTGTTAGATTTCTGTTAGGGGAGGGAAGCTCTGGTTCCTACGGTCCGTGGGGTGGCTGGCTCGGGCTCCGGCCTTTGTTTCTTTTGGCCAGTCCTCCAGACCTTGTTCGTTTGCCGGTTGGCCTGTGTGAGTAACGGCTGTACATTTAAATAAATGACCGCTGTTAAGTACTGGACGTTGTGTGTTTTCTTTTATGTTGCGGGTCTCCCCACAAGCCACTACCACGGAGTAGGGGGTGGGCCGTAACATGGCATACTTTGGCTAATAAGGAAACCATTTGGTTTGCATTTAAGTGTGTTGATCTGTGAGCAGGTCATCAGTTTTCCTTTTGTATTACAACATTAAAAAAGCAAACAATAACAATTTGAATAATTTATTATCTCTTTGGGTCCATTGTTTCACAAAGATCAGCTTCTGTTGCAGTGGTGTTGGACAGTGGGGGCACAGCCACATTAACCACAGCAGTTTGGAGGACTTCATCGAGCGCCGCTGTGTGGGTACTGTTCAGCACCGCTGCCTTCGACTGCAGGTGGGCCTCAGGAGAGGTTTTTTCTAGGAGTTCAGGAACTTCCACAGCATCATCATCTGTAATCGCAGAAGAAATGTGTTAATGTAAAATGTGCATTCCAAATTGCCATTTAAAAAAAAGAGTTAAGACTTTTCACATTTAACCTTTTGTCGGTTCCATTTTTGTCTTCGTTTTTATTCTGCGCAGAAGCCAAAGTCAGAACATCCACCTGGTTTTGGGTCGATGATGAATCAGGAAGCAGTCCTTTCCTCTGATCTTTGACAGAAAAACAATTCAACATTAAGATTTAATTATGGGCCATTTTAATCTCAATTTAGAGATTGTTAAAGGCTTCAAATTAACAAAGAATAATTGAATACTGGTATTGACTTACCAACTCTGTTTTTTCCACTCTTCCACTGCCTGCCATACATTGTAGATCTGCTGGTTTGATCAAGAATGGAAGAAAGCTCCTCTGTAGGAATGGGCCGGCTTTTCTGCTTGGCTGGCAAGACCATCACGGGACCCACTCTGGCCTGATGTTCCCACACTAACACAAACCAGCACAATGCATGTTAATTCAGTTACCCAGCCATCATCGTGTCTAAAACCTATGCCAAAACATGCGTTAACATTGATCATTATGACGACATCTGCAGCCAATATTAAATCATACAAATTTCTACATGCCTGCACTGGTCTTCAGTCCGCTCCTCCAGAGGGGTTCACGCTCTTCTGGCTTCACAAACCCTCGAGGCCTAAACTTGCTCGGGCTGCTGGGCTTACTGGGAGTTTGCTCAACTTCAATTGGTCTTTGGCATTGCCCACATAAGTAGTCATTACCATCAGCGGACCTCCATCTGATAAATTAAAAAACATTCAGCACCAATACTTTGTTTTTTGTGTGTAATTTGACATATTAGACTGGATCTCACTTGCCTTCCATTCACAAAAGTGCACGCCTTGTTTGGTGCATCTGCTTTATTTATTGGCACAGCATTCAGGAGACATGTGATGTAGAGCTATGAGAAAAGCAGGTGTTGGGAAACATGCACACACAATCATGTTTAAGGCAATTTAATAGAGCCTCACCTCCCCTCTGTCCTCATTATAAAATCTGAAGGCATCAATGGACATGTGGAGCTTGTCATCCTGTGTCCTGGCTAAGAATTGAGACCTTGAGCCTGGAAGCTGAGAGTCAACAAAGCACCTATGATGAGGACAAACAAAAAGAGCAACACTAAATTAGCACTCATTGACTACTATAACCAGAGTCTACATTACCCACAATGCAACTCCACCACGAACATTTCTAGTCATATAGGCAAGTTCTGGAAGTAGTTCTTTAGAGTCAGAACTGCACAAATCTGACCTGTGCATAAATAGTGCCACAGAAAGGAACTAGAATACCAAAGATTAAAAGCAAACCGCAGCTAGCCTTAGCTAATGGCAAACTTGAAGACGACACTAAAGGACTGATCTTTTATTAACCTGTCACTCGAGTCAGCATTGCTCGAGTCTGAATTAAACCACTTGAAGAGCCTTACACATTAAACAGCTCCCTCTAGGGTCAGAAAAAGACTTTACTTTTTGCCATTTAGCAATTTGCAGCCTTACCCATTTTCAATGAAGGCATGCCTGGGGCTGGAGTGCATGTCAGGGCTCAGTGTAGCCACGCAGCTGCTCACAAACACTCGGAGCCCAATGTGATGCCCTATTCTGACCGAGGCCTCGATGCTGATGGGCTCACCGAAAAATACAGGAAATACTTCACAGCAGTTTGGTTTCCCGTCAGTCTGAATGTTGTCACATGCTAACCACATCTGTAAACAATAACGTAATCAAATAAACTGTACCTTATCCAACAATAATAATATCTCAACGTTTATAGTTGTAGTGTTGAAATCAGTAGGTTTCGATGTGCAACATCATATCATATTGGTGCTAAATTCACCTCTATAGTAAATGGTATATTAGCCTCATGCTAACCGGAGATGAAGGATTTTCAGAATAAAAGCTTAACAAGTTATTGTGCACAAGAACTTCAGTGTAAAACAGCAATTAAACTGACTGTGTGTTTAAGTTGCACTATGCTCTCAAAACATTGATTTTAATTTCTAACAGTCCCTCCTTACACACCTAAAAGGTGTGTATAATACTGAAATCAATGAGTTCTTCATCTGAACTTTGCATAGTACATAACTCATATCAAAAACATACAATAAAATGGAATGGCTTTAATATCAACCTTAGAAAAATACAAAAATACTTTGACTGTTCAAACATGAAAGTTTTCCCTTGTGCATAACTTCTAGTGTTAATATTCAATATGGTTCTTCAAAATAGCAGCATTCTTCAAAATAGCAGCAATAGCTTGGTATCAGAACATTTCTTCCTCCCTCCTTTCACAGAAACCGTTCTCATACCACGCTCAGTTTTAAGGCACTTGTTTTTACAAAGTGAAAAGAAACGACCCATTTTAGAATATCAATGATCCATACAACATGTGATCCATCATCTTAGAACAGTATGGCTAATAAAGAATAAAATAAAATATCTTGTACCAGTTTCATGTAATAATAAAAAATAAAAATACACCATCTTGAAATAGTATAGGATAATAATGAAAAATAAACAATACACTATCTTGAAATAGTATAGGATAATAATGAAAAATAAACAATACACTATCTTGGAATAGTATAGGTAAATTGAAATGGATTCACTCCATTTTAGCATTTTATTTTGCTCAATTATTCACATGATTTCATCATTTAAAGAATCACATCGGCTGGACATTCATTGAATAATCTCATCTCTGAACATCCATATCATTTAAACTCACTCATCATTTTCCTCAACCTCTGTATATGGGTCTTCTTGTTCTGCTAGCATTTGTAACCGTCTCCTCATGAGAAATGTACCCTCCCTACTTTCATACCATTTAAGGTATGAAAGTAATATGTTCTCTAGAAGAGGCCGTTGTGATCAATCGGTACATTAGGACATGGAAATGCAACATCTAGGCCTCTCCTGGGCCCCCTATGCTATCCTTGTGCACTGTGGAGCCTAAACTCCCCCTGGGACTGGTCTCTTAGCCCTACTGGCTTTGGGGGTTTCGCCATGTTGATTAACTGCATAAAAAACATCACTGGCTGTGCTTGTGCACAGGTCCCAGTCCAATCCTGTGGCAAGACTGAGTACAAGGTTTTAGTTCCATGATACCGCCAAACATCTACTCTGGGGTACGGCATTCTAGACAGTCATTTCTGGGAGAAGAATTTGGTCAGTTACAACAGTTGTAGAGTTTCATCACTTGAAAGTTCCCACTTCAGTAGCTTTGGGTGGTCTGTTCTAATGATGCGATAAAATCCCTGAAATGGTGTGAAAACCAGTGGAATATCACCAACGCATTTTACTAATTTATCTTCAATTCTGGTCTACTTGAAGAACCATGCTAACCCCTTTAACAGTGTGTGGAACCTTGGGTGCCCGAGCATGTGATAATTACTCCCTCCTTTAACAAGGACTTTAAAAACAGAAGTGGTTTCATTAATGGTTTGTAGTTCAATTCAGGAATGTTCACTCATGGCAGATATGTTTCTCCTTTTAAATAACGTCTCTAAATGTCAGGTCATCACTGATTAAATGGATGAGCATTAGGAGGTGGTGGCACTTGTCTTTTAAAACTCATACTCTGGTGCCGTGCGCTCCCTCTGAAGGGGCAAGTAAGATTTAAAACATCTGCAGGGTGGGTTGAGCAACCCCTTCTCCCTGAACGATATTTGTTGTTGAAAATATGCACCATTAAAATGAGTGATCCAAGGCCCCGCATGTATTACTCCCAATTATACTAGTTTTTCAAAATAAAAATGTTCAATTGCTCTTTGCCTAGTGTCTTTTTTTTTTAAAAACTCTACATCTTGGACGACAAACAAATGTTGTTTCCACCTTAACAGTTCTCCTGAGGTAATATCCATGCTACAATGGAGACATCAATACTCTAGATTGGAATACCTTCTTTGGCTTGGTTCTAGCTCGACCTTTAACATTTTCCATTCAAATAAAGATTTGTCTGCTTTCTATATTGTAACAAATTAAATCTTCCCCAAATTCTCACATGAATAAGAATCTCTATAAGAATAATTTGTTTATATGATGAAAAGATTGAATAATATGTTCCACCCTCAGTGTGTTTTTAGGATTATTTTCTAATAAGTGTGTTTATGTGTAAACTCACTCACTCCTGTGTTCCTTCTCTCCCCCTCTGGTCGTCAAGCCACGACCCCCTCAGGTTCTGCTGGCCCGTGCCAACTCCTCCGTCCTGTCTCCTCAGTCCATCCGCTCTTGAATCCTCCCGCTGTAACTCTTTCCAGTGGGCCAACTGCTTTGCATTTCATCTCCTCCTTTTCAGTCTCTACGCTGTTGCATGGAGGGCGTATTCCGCTCTCATGTCCCACACTCTGCTCTTGTGCCAAATTTCGTGGCTCAGTTTGCAACTTCGTGTCCTGATTTAGGAACCGATGAGTTTGCCTCTTTGTCAGCATGCTGGTTTGGTTCTGGATGCCTCAGGCGGAGTTGGTTCAGCTCGGGTTCTCTGTCTGTTCGATGGAGGAGGGGGAGGAGGAGTCTCCTGTGGTGAGGTCATTCGTCTGAAGATGGGGTCGTAGCAGTCTGACAGGCAGAGAGAGAGAGAGAGATCTCGGGACGCATTACCTATAACTAATTCTAACAAACTGAGGTAAAACATATATCCAATCCTTTCCACCATTTTCCTAATCTTACTATCTGTCTTAGATGTTATATGCCATCTAAACCCAATTAGTGTCTATCCCTAAACATTGTTTCCACCCACTGTAACATGGCTACTCCAAATAACTCTTTCAGGAAACCATTTTCTTCTATAAATTAAAAATACCTATATGTTTCAAGCACCACATATTTCACACACAATAAAATAACGTCCCCATATTTTAAATAACTTTTGTGACTGGACATATCTGCAATGTCGCCACAATCTGCTGGGGTATTTTGTTTATAGAGTTTGTACGTACAAAGCTGTACTTGTGGGTTAGTAGCCTGTTTCTACTGTAATCATTTTCAATAATTTTGCTCAGGTCACCGGTCGGTTGTCCATAAACTTAACAGGTGTGTTTCTGGTACAGACTAAAACATGGATCCAGTATATTTGGAGATTCCCCTAATCTGTAAATCCCCATCACTTGCATATCCCGATCACTTAAACCCATCTCATCATTTGATATAAGAACTGCATATATGGGGGGTGAATCATCTTGATTGTAACCTCCTCACCTTTGGGACCGAGTATTTCTAACTCCTCCTCTTGTTGCTCAGCTGATCTTTTGGCTCTGGGGATAAGTGAAAGTCTCTGAAACACAGCTGGAGTTTTGTTAGTGATATGGGCATTCTCTATGAGTGAACTAATGGATCCATGTCTTACTTGATATTGTACTCCCCATCCAACCAAAAAGGTGCCAAGTGTAATGAGCACAATCAACAATGCTATTCTGACTCTTATCCCTAGGGGACTCCACAATTGGTTTGGCTTTGTTCTTGTCATCTCTATTTTGTCCATGGTTGTGTCAGTTACAGAATTTAAATAATGAGTACTATAATAACGTATACGAAAATTGGACTCTTTTTCAGATGTAAAACAAAAAAATAGTTTTTCACTTTAGTATACAATCTATAAAAATCTATAGACAATTCGTCTTTTGAGCTGTTTTTATCTTTATCTTATTTTTATTTATTGTTTTGTTCCAGCTCTGCCAAATCAGTCCTAACTCCCAATAATGTTCTGGAAGTTGCCAGTGAAGGGTGACAATGTGTGAGGTGGTGTCAATTTGCTCCTTTGTCTTTACCTTTAAACCGGAGCTCGTGTGAAGTTCATTACAACTTCTCACTGTTCCGTCCACCGGGATCAGCCCACTGTCTTTTGTGAACTTTCACCCTCACCCAATCACCTGGCCGAACAGGAGTCTCTTCTGGAGTCTCGTCTGGTATCTCTGTAGCTTTCCCAGCCTGTGTAGACAAAACTTGGATAATATTACTCAGAGTTCTGACATATTCATCACTTCTATTCATCTAATATCTTAGAACTGGACCACTCCCTCCTTGGAGGAGGCCCAGGCTTCGGCATACCTTTTGTCGTTATAAGACCTATTATTAAATACATGTTATTATTCATTAACTACAACGTCACTGAAAGCAACATGTCTGCATAATCATGACACTCCCTCCTTTAAGCACAACATGCTCAATCAATATTGCAATGATTACCCTATTCTGAACAGGACACGCAAAACCCATAACGTTGCACAAAATAAATATAACTTCTCCGTGTACCCATAAGGTGTACAAAAAATATAGTATGATGTATGGCTTTCTGATGGTATAAAAACATTCACTCATTTGCCATTAGCACAAAAAATTGTTTACTTGTTTCAGGAATGGCTTTTGTCCTGGTATTATGCATCATTGTTGCTGCGAAAAACAATACCCCTGGTGTCGCTAATGCGTCTCAATAATTTTAGGATTAGAGGATTGGTTGATACCGCTGAACAAACATATGATAAAATAATATTTCTCCAAACTAGAGGGAAAATATGAACTATTCTCACCGAGGGTGACATGCATGGAGGGCTGGTGCCCCTCACTCAAAATTAGATATTGCCTTACGCACTACATTATAAATTAGTAAAGTCACTCAAGAATAAATAAATAAAAAACTGATTCTTGAAACTGTTGTAAAAACCCTACAACTTCTTCATCCAAGCTCTCAATCAGTGTTATGTTATTTAATCTGCAGCTCATTGCCATAAAACAGATACTTCAGACTGATTATAAAATTGTGTTTATGAGAAAAAAATGTAATCTGACTCCATAAATCACATAATTATTTGACTAAAAAACTACACTTCTACTAACAATAAATGAAGTTCCCCTTTAAACACAGCCCCGTGGTTCTGACGGGGTCCATCTATGTACTGGCTGGAGAATGTTGGGCCAGTCTCTGTCGCTCCGTCACTGTTCTCCCGCCAACAGTCACTCTCTAGTTCTGCTGGGTTCTTGTTGACTTCTTCACTGGTTTGAGACAAGCAACCCTATCGGACACCTCCCTTTGTAGCCAGACTTCACCACAGCAGAATCCAGTTTCTGTTTTTCGGTCTCAACAGCTCCACATCTGGTGTATCGCCGCCCCTTGAACTGCAGTCGGTGTAAACAGGAGGTAAGGATCCTCCGTCTTGGGCGAGTACTAGGTTTCCGTCTTCATATTTTTGGGTGGAAACCCGTCGTCTTGACCTCACTAGCTGTGTGGACACAATCGTTTTCTGTGTAGGGGAACAACATCACTCGTAATCTCTTTCCTTCTCATAATTACAAAAATAGGCTGCTAAATGTTCTACTATGTTTTATGCTTTGTGTAAATGCAATATGCTACTCACTGTCATGTTTTACATTAAACCTCTCCCTCCTGTGGTGACAGCTATGGCTCAATGTAGCTGAAGATTTCAAAATACCCTTGTGCTGAAGATGCATCACCTGGTGGTCTGGTCCTCTGAGTTTCCTCATTGTTGTGGTTGATGCCAGGGTGTCAGTGGCATTTGGGTCATGTTTGGCACCCCTGTTCGTCTTTGACGTCTCTGGGACCCCCTGCTTCCGTCGTAAACCTCCCCGGGGTATCTGCATGGAGGGCCGTTGTTTGGTGCAATGTTCTGCGGACACTCTCTGAACCAATGTGTCAGCTGACCACATTTGTAGCAGCCTTCATCTGTTCTTCGTCTTGATCGTGATTGTTGATTCTGCACCTGAATCTCTGGCACCTCCCGAGCTTGAATTGTTGGAGGTGTCTGACCTGCCTTCTCTGGTTCTATGGCCATCCCTGATGTAACTGCCATTTGCCTTGCCGCTTTCTTGTTTTAAATAGCTTCGATTTCTTTCTCAGCTATTTGCATCTTCAAGAGACTCAGTTTTAGTTGTAGTGTTTTCATTTATTCGTCATTTTCCCACTTTGTTGCCTGGTATTTCATATCGTGGTGAATGAGATATAGTCTCCATTCTTCAATGGGTTTATTGTCCAATCTCACCACTTCTTCCAGGTCTGTCTGCACTGATCGGGGAAGGGCTTTAATGACAGCGTTCTTCCACAACATTACAACAGCCGGAGAAACGTCATGCCGTTCTCCAGTGCAGTCCTCCCACACTCCTTCACATCTCTTCAAGAAGGCATGCATTTCTTCCTCCGTGCCTTTCCTCAGGCTGTTGAGGGCATGTAAACTGCGTGTTGTCGGGTAGATGTGACGAATAGCAGCCCAATAATTCGACCTGATATTGTTGAATGAAGTTTCATCTGGGTCGTGCGTGCAATTGACCTCGGAATCTACTGCTCTTGCCCCTAGTCTTCCTTCTATCCGTCCAAGCAGGGCTCTCATGTCTCCCAAGCACAGGTGGTCTTGGACAGTGTACTTCTCCAGATCATTCACCCACTTCTGACCTCCTTTCGTGAGTGGAGGTAGCTTTGACACTAATGCTTCCATGTCCCTGTGAGTCCATGATTGGTATTGAAATCCTCCTCTCCCAGCCGCTATCAATGGCATGAAGGTATGTGCACCGGTCTCGGTTCTTTTAGTTTTGGGGCATGTCCCAGGGTAATGTTGCTTGTTTCCGCTGTCGTCATTTTCATCTCCCTGTCCATTGGAATAGACAGGAGAGTAGTTTGTCCAGCGTTTTCTTTGAGTTCTTCGTTCTTCTTGTTCCCTCCTTTGTCTATCTGCCATCATGTCCTGGAATCTTACATCTTCTTGTCGTCTTTCCGCCAGAAGTTGTTGGTATTTATCTTCCTCCCTTTGTCTTTCTGCAATAATGTCATTATGGGCTTCATCTGCCTTTTGTCTCTCTTCCATCCCTCCGATGAGTTCTTCCATTCTGTCAAGTTCCTCCAGTCTTCTGCCGAGTTCCTCCAGTCTGTCGAGTTTCTCCATTCTTCTACTGAGTGCTTCCTCTCTTCTGCCGAGTTCTTCCATTCCTGGCAGATCTTCTGCTGCTACCACATGTAAGCTGTTTGTCAATCCCTGGCTGGTATATTTTAGATAGAGAATCAGATTTGCAACCATAACTTTTCTTTTTTCATCTTTTTTCATAGCATTTTTAGCAGGTCCATACCGAGGGGGTTGTCCGGCTTTGATCCATGCTTTTACCTGTTTTAGGTATCCGGCATTCTCATGTTCAACTACAGCTTTTCTCTGGGCTTCTGTTGGTCCAGGTTGATCATCTGCTGGAATCAATCCTCTCGTTTGCCACTGCTTGAACAGTTCCTCTATTTGGTTCCATGTCTTCTGTCTTTTAGTAGGAACTGTTCCAGCATCTGACCAGGTGTTTACTCTCGCCTTAATATCTGCAGTTGTGCCTGGCACTGCATCTAGTCTCATCTTAGTTTGTTTTGGTGACATGTTCTCTACCTATTTATGAAGTTATCAAAGATGACGCACTAATCCTCTGACTAGCACCTGCGTTGCTGTTCGTCCGAACTTTAAATCCCCTCTTTTTCTTTTTTTTTAATATAATAGATATATATAATAATCTTTTTTTTTTTTTTTTTTTTTAATCGATCTAAAAAATAGAAATGATTTATTTATTTTTTGAAATCAGAATTGTTAGGAAATACAAATTGTACAGTGTGTAGTTTTGACTTTGAAATATGAATATTAGAAATCTGGTGAAAATCTACTGTGTTTCACTTTTCAAAATGTTTGGAATTATGTAAATGTCATAACTTGTGTTAGCTTCAATACATTTGTTTGCTTATTTGAAAAAGTATTATATAAAGTGTCTTATCTTATAATTAGAAACCACTTGCAATTCTATCTCGGCAATGAGGCATGTGTGTATTTATAACACTTAGAATTAGACTTCAAAATGCTATTGAGTGTTTCCTCTATGTAATAATTCTGTACTACCAGCAGAGTGCGCTATTGTAATTTTCAGATTAATCCACTAGGGATTACTATTGCAAAACTAACCTGTATTTAAGAAAAACTTATTTTATTTTCTAAAAAAAATAGAAAGAGAATTACACTAGGGAAGAATATTACACTTGGTTAAAACGACACAGCACATAATCAACAAAACACTTTTGCAAACTGGAATATTTCAAAAACGTCAATTCAAGCAGAAAAAACTTCCAATATCAGACCCCTATGAATGCCAAACTTCCCACGGTAAAATAACCTATCTATTTTATAATTCCAACTTTGCAAAGAAATGTGATTTGTCCTTCTCAAGAAGGAGTAGGACTGGGTGAACACAAACAGAGTCTCACTTCTTCAATTAGCATTTCACGAAATGGCGACTGCCGTGTGGTTTATTGTAAACATGCTGGCAAAACAAGATGGCAACTTTTCCAACCTTTGACCTGAAGAACAAAGGGATTTTACAACACCTCTTGGCTCCCACAGCGGAGAGTTTTTTTAAAATTCAACACAAAACAACAATGCAGTTTAAAATAACATTTCTATTTAATGTACAATTTATAAATGGGCCTCATACCCTTACGTCACAGTTCTCTACCCATGCACGTAATTCTTTGACTTTAAGAGCCCGTATGGTTATCTCCTCTGTTTAAACACGCTATGTTGGGACACATTTAAGACGCAAATCAAACACAATCAGCAGAATATCGTCTAACTAACGCACGAATGTCGCACTTCTAATCGTAATCCACACGCAATGTCTGTTTGAAAACAGGAAAACAACCACTGAAAGTTTCAAAACTTTCAGGCCTTTTCCTCGAAAAGGACTTTTTTATAAGAAGGCCTCACTGGTTTTCTAAACACTCACTCAACTGTGTTCTTGTTTAAATAGTCTCCAACCATTCACGATAACTTAAAACGTAACAAGAAACGCAATTGAAATGATTGCCAAATCACACAAAGGACTTTTAAAAATAACAAACACTCTTTCCAATCATCTCAGATTCCACTGTGATTTTGTTCTTTTGTTTAAATAGCCACACGCTATTCACGTTAACTTAAAACGTAACAAAGAACACTATATTGGAACGATTAGCCTCTTGCTGACATGTAATAACAGACAAACTAATCGCATGCAGGGTTAGATATAAGAAAAATAAGTATGTAACTCACCCTGCTTGTGACAAAGTAACGCCTCGTGTTATATGATTGTTGTCATTACATTTGGTTGTTTTAACATTAATTTCCCAGCTATTTTCAGGAACCGGAAGCAGCAGTCCAACACACAGTCCTAAGATTTTCCTGCATAAACTATTGAAGAATTTGATTTAACGGGTTTCTTCTTACCGATTGTTTGAGATCTCTTGTGTGTCAGACGATTGCCATCGGTTCCAGGCCACAGCCGGCTGGATTGTCTCTCCCGTTCCACTAGAATCACGTCGGCTTTGTCCCAATTGTTATCTGTGTGTGATTATTCTAGCGTCCAGGACAGAAGTTTAAAAAGGAGACTAAATGGAGTCTCTGAGAAGGTTCAAATTGGTACTTTAATTAATAAAAAGCGTGATAATGTCACAAACAGAATATAGTCCGAACAGAAATACAGCTGTGATCTCTGGCTCTGGTAGTGAAGAAAAGAGGCCGTCTCCTCAGGTTGTGCTGAATATATATCCTCTGCTGGCTCCTCCCTGCGGGCCGGCTCTCAACGTCCGTTGTTACGCATATCAGAGGATAAAGACATTGTACATTCAATATATATCTAAACACGCCTTTTCTCTTCCTTAACTCTTTCATGACTTTTCATTTAATACATTCTCAACGCTGTAATCAATACTCCTAAAAATACAGGAAATACTTCACAGCAGTTTGGTTTCCGGTCAGTCTGAATGTTGTCACATGCTAACCACATCTGTAAACAATAACGTAATCAAATAAACTGTACCTTATCCAACAATAATAATATCTCGACGTTTATAGTTGTAGTGTTGAAATCAGTAGGTTTCGATGTGCAACATCATATCATATTGGTGCTAAATTCACCTCTATAGTAAATGGTATATTAGCCTCATGCTAACCGGAGATGAAGGATTTTCAGAATAAAAGCTTAACAAGTTCTTGTGCACAAGAACTTCTGGTTTTTCAGTGTAAAACAGCAATTAAACTGACTGTGTGTTTAAGGTGCACAATGCTCTCAAAACATTGATTTTAATTTCTAACATAATCCAGTGGATGAGTCTGATTCAGTTCAGAAATTCAGTTAAACATCAGTGTGTGCAAAACCAAATGCAACGTTTCAACGGCTGTTCTTACTTTGATTTCCCCTTCCTGCTCAAGAGGTGAAGAGCAATAAATAAAGTGAGGCTGTCCACAAAACCTCACAAAGACTGAAGGAAATAGGAGGAGTACAATGTGAGTCAGCTTTAGTATTTATTAGTGAGTTCATATCTGAAAAGGCCATGCATTCTTGGCATGCATGCTTGGCATGCATTCTTATTTTCATTCAGCTTTTTGAAGGTAAGAGAAATTCACATTTGATTTTCCTCTTTAAAACACTGATATCCTGACAGCTGACATCAACATGTGATGTTCATACGGTGTGATCTTTTTTTATTACAGGGATGTTTTATCAGACCAGTTGTGTGGCGTTGTTTAGAGCCATGTTATGTATTAACAGTAAAGACTAAACATCCTTGTTTCTTTAATGTTTATGTTGTATACACATTCCTTACTAAACAATCATTAAAATAACCATTTTGCTAGTATTAAGCTATAAGTATTATGCTAGTCAGGGAGGGTGAGAGATAGACAAATATTGAATCCTTTATTGTCTGGATTGTTATGCTTCGCCTATTTGTAGGGCAAAGCCATCAAAGGGAGTAGTTATAATGATACCCCTTTCGTCAAATTAGTATGCATAGAAAGTGACAGGTGGACACGCCCCCGATTATGCAAATGAGCTAAGTCAGTCTCCCATTGGCCAATGAGCTAAGTCCCGCCTCCCATGTCCCGCCTCCAATTATTTGATGTGTGTGAAAGGCCCCCGGCGTAGTTCTTTGATGTATTGATTAAGATAGTCTCTTGGGGTTAAGGTATTTGACCCCTGCCCCTGAGAGTGGAGTAATTAGCCTGCAATCAGATATGAATGAAAAGCCCCAGGCAGTCCCTTTGTTGTATAGTTTTTTGATGTATTGATTAAGATAGTCTATTTGACCCCTGCCCCTCAGAGCCCTTTATTGTCTAATCTAATTAGCCTTTGATGTTTGCCCTTTGATGTGATGTGTTATAACAGGCAGGTGTAATTTCACATTGGTGAAAGCCTTTGATGTTAATCTCTGTATAAATGCCTACCCTTACAGCCTCCCCCCTTTGCCCCGCCCCTCCTGAGGCTATGGCCAGCAGAGGAGTGTATAGAGATATGCTCAAAACTAAATTTAAAAAAGACAGGCAATTCCACTTACCTAGTCACTTTTCAAAAAAGAAACATGGCCGAGAGACGTCACGAATTGGGTTTAATTAGCCTGTGCGACAACTTGCTGCCAACCGTCTGAAGCGCCAGTCAAGAAACGAATGCAGCATCTGGGCCGGGTTCAGAGTACAGCCAAAAGATCTGTGCACAAACTTATCTCGCGCCCTCTTTTGGTCATGTGAGTGTTCGTGGGGGTTGGAGGAGGGGCTCAGGGACGAAGGGGCAGACTTTCCCCTGTTTTTGACTGCAAAAGACTCTCACTTTTCTCCAAAGGGCTCCGCGATTGTTTAATTGAAAACACAACATTGAACACATTTTCATAAAAACACATTACATTTTACCAAGTTAATGCCGTAGTGCATACATGGTAATAGACTTAACGATTTGCACTGCTGCTTCTCTCCGCGTTTCGTTTACAGTGATCGGTTTATCGTTCAATTCACACTACCCAAGTAGATGTTTAGGAGTCTCTTGGAAGTATATGAATGCAGTATATGTTTTACAAAGGGGGTATTCATGTTATTTTTAAAATATCTTATTTAGGTTTTTTAATAGTGATACCTGAGGATATTCTCTTTTTTAATTGTAGGGACTGTGAACTAATGTGTAATTACTTTTTACTAACTATAAGAAAAGTCTCTCTGAAGAGGGGAAATAACAAAACAATTTTAAAAACATGATCTTTGTCTTTTTATAATTACATTACACCACTATAAGGAAACCCAATATGAAGTTTGTGTGAGGTTGTACTAGGGATAATATTATAATTTTGCTGTACCCATAAATAATGTGTTTCTGCTCCATTTCACTCCATGAAGCCTCCAGCTTGTACAAGGGCTCCGCCTCCACTCAACATAACATGTCCCGCCCTCCTCACCAGAACATTTAAAAGTAAGGGGATGGAAATAGATGAAAATACATACGCTCAAACTAAATAACAGGCCAGTCATTTCCACTCACCAAGGCACCTTTCAAAAAAGAAAAATGGCCAAGAGAAGCATAGATATGGGTTTAATCAGCGAGATGCCTGTGACAACGTACAGCCATCAGTCCGGAGCACCAATCAAGAAACGAATGCAATATCTGTGCCGGATTCAGACGCCTCCAGCCGAAGAACTTCATGAAGAATGGGCTCTGAAAAATGGCGATGTTTGGGGTTATGTATTCAACTATATGGGGAATGAACTGCATTTATACAATCTGAAGAATGGAGAAACTGTTATGGAAATCTAGGACCCAAACACGGCTGGAGAGTACAAGTCAAAGTGATCAAAACAAATAAATGGTGAATCGAGAAAAGCTGTCTTTTATTTATTATTTTGAAGCTTCAAATAAATGATAGAATAATTAAATATGTCACAAGTCGAACGGAGTATAAAATAGTCTGCCCGAGAGTGAGCAGTACAATGAAAAAGCAGAGTCTCCCAGTCGCCAAAACAGCTGTGACCTTGCAGCCCCTGGGAATAAACCCATAAGAGAATATAATAGAATAATAATGGTAAAAGCACATCAGGAAATAAGAAGCATTTGGTTTAAGCATATGAAGGATATAATAAGAATGATATAATAAAAATGTCCACTACATTCTCCCCTTTTGATCATACTTGATCAATAAAAAAAAAAAAAATGACAGGATAGACTGATATAACACATCAATGAATACACTCCATCGCTGGTTTAAGTAAACACATCACAAATATATCATAGAAAACTGACTGTTTTTGTGGAGGACAGACTCCAATATAATGTAAGCATAAGAGAGGAGATACACACATGATTATATTGATAAATCGGAATCAGACTCTTCTGATTCTAGCTGGTCTATCTCACTGTGGCGCAAAGGATTGTCGTGTAATGGAATAGTAGTATACTGAACGAAAGCTGAGGATACCATGCTGGAAACGCACTTCTTCAGTATTGGGATAATCAAACAGGTACAACTGATTAATAGGCCAAAAATGATCGCCAGGGGTGTCACTATCCTAGCCAGCCATGCTTCCCACCCGCCTGATGTAAGCCAGGCCCACCAGTCCCACCAGTCCCAGCCACCTGCGTTGGATATGTCATCAGCTTTCATGTCGGCTAACAGGTCGTTGAGATGCAGCACGGTGTCAGTGATGTTCTTGGTGGCGTCGGGAATGTAAGTGCAACAGGAGTCACCGATCACATGACACAGGCCACCCTTTGAGGCGAACAAAAGGTCAAGAGCAAATTGGTGCTGCATGAGCATGTTCCTAGAGGCTATTATGAATGGGGGCAATGCCTGGAAGCCTTGCGTCGTCTCGTAAGTGAGATTCTCTAGCCGGACGTGTAAGGTATCTATTTTATGGGCATTGTTTACTGTACCCCACCATGGGAACAGGCCACCCATGAATTTAGCTCCAGCGGACGTCAGATCTCTTTTTACCTTGTGGTGGTTGGGGTGCTGGAACTCTGGGTAATGATGTGTCGTGTACATTAAGGACGTGAGTACAGTGACTGCTGGATTCAAATCCACTAGAGTGCATGTACCTATCCAGAGGGGAGCCAGAACTTGATAGAGCTTGTCGCCGCACAACCAAACGTAATCTTGTGGCGCGCTAAACCCAGCATCACTGGGCCAAGCCAGTTGGAGGGAAATATGTTTAACATCAGGGAATGCTACGTTAGAAAGGATTCTTTCAGGGGCACCGGATATGTGACAATACGAGATTTTGTAAGCACCGTAACTGCACGTGTTCCGTAGGATACGGGTACAACCAGTAGTAGTGCCTAGGAAAAAATAAGGTGGTGTAAGAGACGTTTTGTGGTAAACTCTCTGGATGCATAGGCTGTGTTTCATCCCTATCAAATGACTAGGGTGCACATGGCTGACGGGTTGGTACTTTGCGTATGTGGTGTCAAGCGTGGATGCACGCAAAGAGGAGTTAGACAGATTACTGCATGGTGGGGGAAGCTGCCTAGCATAACGCCACTCGGTTACGCTGTCTTCACCCTTGATGGGCCTTGTCAGAGCCATAAACGCACAGAGGTGTTCAACCTGGGTCAGAGAGCGCGGACGAACTGGCACGGACATTGATGAGTCCTGGGGGAAAAGAGTGCATGCATAACATGACCCATTTTGTCCTGCGGCCTGCAAGAATGATCTCAGAGTGTGCCACCAGACGTTACCGGTGATCCCATTACTGGTCTGACCCACATCAATGTTGCTATGGTCGCCTATGTATAGATTACATGTAGATGTACCTATGGATGTCAACAGTGGCGTCAAAGGTTGCTTACGCTTTTCCGGGGTCTGAGTTTTGGGCGCGATGTCTATGTAAAATGTGCCACACGGGTCGGCGCCGGATACATACATACAGACAACAAAATAACCCTTGTCTGATATCTGGCCAGCCTGTAGTTGCAACAGGATAACGGGGCTCGATGAATTGACCTTGGAGATAGACAATCTCCCTTTGATGTTTGTTTTGTCGTCCCATAAGGTATAACCCCAATCGGTGTGCGCGGTGGTCCATAAAACAAACGTCCAGCCCCTGTCACTCTCGACATAGCAAATGTAGGCGTCTGCCCCCCCCAGTTTCTTAGGGTCTATGGTTTCTATGGTTCGCCCTCCTTTCCCCATGTACCTCTTAGATACCTCGATTTTGGCTGACATGCTGTGTGCTGACCCTGGATACATAAAATATAGGACTAGTCCTAACACAACTATTATGGCAAGTATGCAGAGGAACCATTCTATGATTGTCCAGGCTCTCCAGTAGTATTCACATTGCTAACGGTTGCGTTGTCGTCTCTCCAGACGAGCCCTCATCACGAGGGGGAAATGTTCCATGGTGTGTGTGAGTGTATTCTCTCGGTCGATTTCGTGACACGGACAGTCAGACTTCGCACACTGATAACACAAACGAGGAACCAGAGAGCATATGTCATATGTCATTGTCATCTGTTGGTGACTCGGACACGTCACTTGTTGTCATCTCTGTTGGTGACTAGGACATGTCACTTGTTGTCATCTGTTGGTGACTCGGACACGTCACTTGTTGTCATCTGTTTCTATCGTTTCTCCTTTCCTGTGACTACGACCTTGCAGTGGCTGGCGTGGACCCATGTAGCTCTCTCGGCGACCTTGACCGCTGTCTGGGTGACGAGAAGCACCTGGTAGGGACCTTGCCAACGATTGTATTTCCAGCTCTTTCTCCGGAAATCCTTGATCAGCACGAAGTCGCCGGGTTGAAGGCGGTGAAGCGGACCAGTGGCAGGAGTAGGCAAGGCTGCGGCTACCTGACGTCGGATGTCTGCTAAAGTGGATGATAGGTTAACACAATATGACAACATAGCATCCTCACACAAAGTTGTGGAGGAAAGAGGACATCCTGGAACCTTGAGTCCAATCTGTGGAGGAGCCCCAACAAGGATTTCAAATGGGCTGAGTTGACTCCGTGTTCTTTTCCGCATCCGCATGTACATCAGCACAATGGGCAGAGCTTGTGTCCATGACAGACCTGTGTCTGCACAGCATTTTGCTAGTTTGTTTTTGATTGTGCCGTTCTCTCTTTCCACCCCACCCCCACTCTGCGGGTGATAAGCACAATGCTTTCTGATGTCCATGCCCATGTATTCTCCTATATGCGTAATGGCCTCATTAGCAAAATGTGAACCGTTGTCACTAGAAATGTTGTCTGGTAGTCCCATCTAGGAATTATTTCCCTCAGTAGTGCCTTTGCCACAGCATTTGCTGTCTGTGCTTTTACTGGGAAAGCTTCAACCCATTTGGACCACATGTCGACCACCACCAGACAGTGCTTCTTACCCTCTGATGGGCTAAGCTCAATGAAATCCAGCATTAGGTGCTCAAATGGCCTGGTGGGAGGTGGATGTGCTCCGGGTCCTGTAACCTTTACTGGTCTACCAGAATTTTGCATAATGCAGATTAGGCATGCTTCACAGTGCTTTTGAGCTGTTACTGTGAATCCCCTTGTGAACCACTCCTGATTGATAGACTCTAACATCCCCCCTGTTGACACATGATCCAACCCATGTGTCAACTTAGCGAAATGAGGGAAAAAATGTCTGGGAAGACATGGATTGGAATTTGGGCCAACCCAGGTGCTGGATTTTGGGTCAAAAACAGCCCCAGCAGCCTTCCATTGAGCCTTCTCAACTGGCGTAGCTAGCTGCTGCATGGAAGTCAGTGATGACATTTTGTCAGTGAAGGAGGAGACAGGGATTTTAACAAATGAGTGTGGGTGAGGTGCGAGAGGAATCAGGGCAGCTGCCTTTGCGGCTGAGTCAGCAGACACATTTCCTAGGGAAACTGGGTCTGTACTGCTTGCGTGTGCGGCACATTTACAGACTGCAACTTCAGATGGGAGCAGAATGGCATCTAGTAAGCCTGCAACCAGTACATGGTTAAGTACTGGTTTGCCATCAGATTTCAGAAATTGTCTACACTTCCAAATAGCCCCAAAATCGTGTACTACCCCGAAAGCATATCGTGAGTCAGTGTAAATAGTCACGGTTTTGCCTTCTGCAAACGTGCAGGCTTCAGTTAGTGCGATGAGCTCTGCTGCCTGTGCTGATAGGTGACATGGAAGCGGTCCAGAACGGAGTACTGCAGAATCTGAAACAACAGAAAAACCCACCCGATGAGTGCCCCCTTGGTCGCGAGAGGCAGACCCATCAACATACAAAATGAGGTCAGCGTTGGTCAGAGGAACGTCTTTTAAGTCCGGTCTAGGTGTGCACACCATGAGAAGTTCGTCAACCGTCTTCAGGCAATGTTCAAACTAAATGAAGTCTCTCCTTTTGAAACATCATGTGTTGAAATAAACACCTGCAGTTCAAAAATAAAAAGTGAATTGCCTAATATTTTTGTTGTGGAATCAATTAATTTCTTTCTTTAAAGGCAAAAACATGAAAAAGCTAAGAGAAAAACCCTATTGAATACAATATTATTTGGAGCAACTTAATTTATAAATGGTTGTCAACTTAAAAACATGTGTTCATGTTCAACATGTGGTAATTATCCATCCATCCATCCATCTTCTCCCGCTTATCCGTGGTCGGGTCGCGGGGGTAGCAGTTCCAGCAGAGAGCCCCAAACTTTCTTTTCCCTGGCGACATCAACCAGCTCTGACTGGGGGATCCCAAGGCGCTCCCAGGCCAGCGAAGATATATAATCCCTCCACCTTGTCCTAGGTCTACCCCTTGGTCTCTTCCCAGCTGGACGTGCCTGGATCACCTCCCTAGGGAGGCGCCCAGGTGGCATCCTAACTAGGTGCCCGAACCACCTCAACTGGCTTCTTTCGACGCGAAGGAGGAGCGGCTCAACTCCGAGTCCCTCCCTGATGACCGAACTTCTCACCTTATCTCTAAGGGAGACACCAGCCACCCGGCGGAGGAAACCCATCTCGGCCGCTTGTATCCGCGATCTCGTTCTTTCGGTCATGACCCATCCTTCATGACCATAGGTGAGGGTAGGAACGAAAATGGCCCGGTAGACAGAGAGCTTTGCCTTCCGGCTCAGCTCCCTTTTCGTCACAACGGTGCGGTAAAGCGACTGCAATACCGCTCCCGCTGCTCCGATTCTCCGGCCCATCTCACGCTCCATTGATCCCTCACTCGAGAACAAGACCCCGAGATACTTGAACTCCTTCACTTGGGGTAAGGACTCATTCCCTACTTGGAGTGGACAGTCCATCGGTTTCCTGCTGAGAACCATGGCCTCAGATTTGGAGGTGCTGATCCTCATCCCAGCCGCTTCACACTCGGTTGCGAACCGATCCAGTGAGTGCTGAAGGTCGCAGCACCTCCCACAGTAACTCCCTGGGAACCCGGTCATACGCCTTCTCCAAGTCTACAAAACACATGTAGACCGGATAAGCGTACTCCCAGGCCCCCTCCAGGATCCTTGCGAGAGTAAAAAGCTGATCCGTCGTTCCACGACCAGGACGGAATCCGCATTGTTCCTCCTCAATCTGAGGTTCGACAATCGGCCTGACCCTCCTTTCGAGTACCTTGGAGTAAACTTTCCCGGGGAGGCTGAGTAGTGTGATGCCTCTGTAATTGGCACACACCCTCTGATCCCCCTTTTGGAAAAGGGGGACCACCACCCCGGTCTGCCACTCCTTCGGTACCGTTTCCGACTTCCACGCAACGTTGATGAGACGTGTCAACCATGACAGTCCCTCAACACCCAGAGCCTTCAGCATTTCCGGGCGGATCTCATCCACCCCCGGGGCTTTGCCACTGTGGAGTTGTTTGACGACCTCAGTGACCTCCCCCCGGGAGATTGGCGTTGATCCCCCGTCGTACTCCAGCTCTGCCTCTAACATAGAGGGCGGAGTTGTCGGGTTCAGGAGTTCCTCAAAGTGTTCCTTCCAACGTCCCAACACTCCATCAGTTGAGGTCAACAACGTCCCATCCTTACTGTACACAGCTTGGATGGTTCCCTGCTTCCCCCTCCTGAGGTGTCGGACAGTTTTCCAGAACAACTTTGGTGCCGCCCGAAAGTCCTTCTCCATGTCTTCTCCGAACTTCTCCCACACCCGCTGCTTTGCCTCGGCCACGGATGAGGCTGCTGCCCTTCGGGCCTGTCGGTACCTTGCAACTGCTTCGGGAGTCCCCCGGGATAACAAATCCCTGAAGGCCTCCTTCTTCAGTCGGACGGCTTCCCTGACCACCGGTGTCCACCAGGAGGTTCGAGGGTTACCGCCCCTTGAGGCACCTAAGACCTTGAGACCACAGCTCCCCACCGCGGCTTCGGCAATAGAGGCTTTGAACACCGACCACTCTGGTTCAATGTCCCCAACCTCCACAGGAATGCCCGAAAAGCTCCGCCGGAGGTGTGAGTTGAAGGCCTCCTGAACTTGGGCCTCCTCCAGACGTTCCCAGTTCACCCGAACTACACGTTTGGGCTTACCAGGTCTATCCAGAGGCTTCCCCCGCCACTCGACCCAACTCACCACCAGATGGTGATCAGTTGACAACTCCGCCCCTCTCTTTACCCGAGTGTCCAAAACATACGGCCTCAGGTCCGATGATACGATAACGAAATCGATCATGGACCTTCTGCCTAGGGTGCTCTGGTACCATGTACACTTATGAGCATCCTTATGTTCGAACATGGTGTTTGTTATGGCCAATCAATGACTAGCACAGAAGTCCAGTAACAAACCACCACTCCGGTTCAGATCAGGGGGGCCGTTCCTCCCAATCACGCCCCTCCAAGTGTCTCCATCATTGCCCACATGTGCGTTGAAGTCTCCCAGCAAGACTAAGGAGTCCCCTTCAGGAGCCCCATACAGGACTCTTTCCAGGGTCTCCAAGAAGGCCGAATACTCTGAACTGCTGTTGGGTGCATAAGCACACACAACAGTCAGAGTTTTCCCCCCCATAACCCGCAGGCGTAGGGAGGCGACCCTCTCGTCCACTGGGGTAAACTCCAACAACGAAGCACCTAACCGGGGACTTGTGAGTATCCCCACACCCGCCCGGCGCCTCACACCTTGAGCAACTCCGGAGAAGAATAGAGTCCAACCCCTATCCAGAAGTAAGGTTCCAGAGCCGACGCTGTGCGTAGAGGTGAGCCCAACCAGATCCAACTGGTACCGCTCCACCTCCCGCACAAGCTCCGGCTCCTTCCCCCCCAGAGAGGTGACGTTCCACGTCCCCAAAGCCAGCTTCTGCCGCCCGGGTCTGGTCCGTCGAGACCCTCCGCTTTCACTGCCACCCGTCTGGCAGCGCACCCGACCCCATCGATGTTTCCCGTAGGTGGTGGGCCCGCGGGACAGAGAAGCGGAGGTGTTGCCCACGTTGCCTTTTCGGGCTGGGCCCGGCCGGGCTCCGTGGCAAGCCCGGCCACCAGACGCTCGCCGACGAGTCCTCCTTCTGGGCCTGGCTCCAGAAGGGGACCCCGGGCTTCCTCCGGGCCGGGTATCCTCACTTCTTGTTTTTCCTTTCATGAGGTCTTTTGAACCAATCTTAGTCTGGCCCCTTGCCTGAGACCAATTTGCCATGGGAGACCCTACCAGGAACACAAGGTTCCAGACAACACAGCCCCCAGGTTCATCAGGGCACACAAACCTCTCTACCACGGTAAGGTGCTGGTTCTTCAGAGAGGATGTGGTAATTAAGTACATACAATTTAAGATTACATTTAAATCATACGGTAAAACAAGTTGGAACTTTTGGAGTAATCCCTTAAAAACTTGTGTTTATGCTACCAATTATTAAGTAAGTGGTAATTGAAAACACCTCTGATTGTAGAGGAAAAGCCTTCTCCCCTAACCCAAATAACTTTGTTGCTTTAACAACATTTCAATAGAAGTTGTCTTAACTCAATAACCATCGATGCAACCTATTGCCTTGATTTTCTTTGTTAAGCCAAGGCATTTGTTTTTAGAGTGTACGTAGACTGGGCCTCCCATATAACCTGGCTGAGCCGATATAAAAACCAATCAGCAAATAACTTTTCAATACATTATTGATTACTATCCTTTAGTTACTTCACAGATGTGGATGAATGATGTGAAATATAATCAAGTGTTGAATCAGACTTTAGTTCCACCTGGAGTAAATCCACAAGCTACCCTGCAGTCTACAAAGCCATTCAAACTAGCTGCACCTTCACCAGCTTTGAGAACACTTTCATGATCAATCATTATAAAACATATCATATATATTATTCTGAAATGGACCAATCTGCACAACGACTACTTTGACTGTCTTTACTTTCACTATATTCTGATAATACTTTTCTACTTTTACTTGAGGAACATTTTGAATGCAGGACTGTTACTGTAACACTCTGGTACTTCTACTTTTACTCAAGTACAAGATCTGAGTACTTATAATTTCACTACAAGATCTGAGTACTTATTCCTTTACTCAAGTACAATATCTGAGTACTTCTAATTTCACTACAATATCTGAGTACTTATTCCACTTCTGGTAGTGTATTATTCTGAATTGTAGCTACAAAATCACACAGAGCTGCATACAAATAGAATAATATGTACACGTGTGTACAATGATTTGTAGGTAATTTTGACTACTCAAGACACCTCACTTATACATCTTCAAAGTATTGGCTTTCAGAATATTAACCTTGTTTCGGCAAATTCAGATGATAAAATACAACTTTGAAGCTTGTAACGGCATAATTACAAGCAGAGAACGGACTAATGTAACATCACAGCAAGCATAACAACAGCCGTGTGTTATGAACACATACGCAAGAATGACATCATCTGTCGCTTAGTGACAGGGTTTGGCAGAGCAGCCAATGATGCAATACGCTTATCTGAAAGCGCTTTCCCCTCTCCTGAAATGACATGACCCAAAAATGTAACTGTTCTTTGTACATATTGGACTTTTTTACCATTTAGCCTTAACACAAACGTGTGAATGTGTAAGGTTTACCATTATATTCAAATGTGAACAAAAATTGACTGTCTTTGTGTACCGGAACACTGAAAAAATGCATTTGAGACATCTATGGCAGTAAATATGTTGCAGAGGCTGGAACTTTTGGAGTAATCAGATAAGAATTCCGGACGAGCGTGCATGCACAGCTGCATTTACATCGTAAATCCTGGACAAATCTCCACTCGTCAGGAGGTTTGTCTCTGATCTTTTTGACAGGAAACACTGGAATCGTTACACGGAATAATGACCCCTTGTTTAAGCAGAGAGGTAAACACTGGCCGAATGCCATCAACAGCTTCACGTTTCAATGGGTACGGGACGGAACGTGAACATTAACCCTACGTCATATCTGTGAGCTGCCCAGAGTGAGTATGGCACATCTGAAAGCGCGGCAGGAAGCTCAGAGACATGAGAATTACCTCATCATCCTCAACCAACAGCAATGTGCGCAGAACGGCTACGTTCGTGCACATTTTCATTTGATACACGTCACGTGACATAGAGTAAATGACATATTCTGTGTGTGTAGGTGCCCAATCAGTGACTGACTCCCAATCTTTAACGATTGGACCCAAATCCCTCCATCTATCAGTGGGCCCCCTGGCTAGTGAAATGTGTGGACCGCCCCTGGGATTTGATACAGCTGGTTGTGTCTTGTGTGTGTGTGTGAGTCTAACAGAGATAGCGCTACCCAGCGAATTCCAATACATTTTTAAACATGAGCTCATCATTCACACATTCCAACAGAACAACTCTCATCATAGCATTTACACGGATCCTTCAACCACGTTAGCAGTACAATGCAAAATGAGAAGCCTCCACACAGCAGGTGGAAAAACACGTTGATCAGTCAAACGCAACAACTCCTGAGAATCAGGATATGTCAGCAGCCCATTGATACACATTCACCAGTTATTTATTATCAAATGACAGTTTTTTGAACCATCGTAGGAGATGGCTGTCGGACTTTAAGACCCTCATTTGTGGAAAAATGAGGTCCAAGCCGAACCGGAGAATCAGATCTCTGCCCAGTAAATGTGTTGGCCAGGCAGATGATAAAATAACTGTTTTTTACTGATGTGGGAAATGGATTACTGTCAACACCGTTATCTCTACTCTGAAGTGGTACAGAAACTTCTCCTTTACAGTTACCCAGCACATGAATAAATCTATCACTAAATTTGCATTCAGGCAAATCTGCCTTTTCCTTTTTAACCACAGACATGTTCTCTAATTCTTCTAATTTCTCAATAGCATGTATGATGCATGTGTGTGTGTGTGTGTGTGTGTGTGTGTGTGTGTGTGTGTGTGTGTGTGTGTGTGTGTGTGTGTGTGTGTGTGTGTGTGTGTGTGTGTGTGTGTGTGTGTGTGTGTGTGTGTGTGTGTGTGTGTGTGTGTGTGTGTGTGTGTGTGTGTGTGTGTGTGTGTGTGTGTGTGTGTGTGTGTGTGTGTGTGTGTGTGTGTGTGTGTGTGTGTGTGTGTGTGTGTGTAGGGTTGGGTATCGTTTGAATTTCCACGATTCCGATTCCGATTCTACTTTTCGATTCCGGTTCTTAACGGTTCTCGATTCCGATTCTTTGAGGGGCAGGGTAAAAAAATGATACATGCTTCTTCCACCAAAAAAATTACATTTATTCGAGAAACTTTTACACAGGTTAGTTTACAGTAATATTCACATTAATCAGTCCGTTTATATTCACTGCTATGTAACTGTAACCTGAGAACCACTGAAGCTACAACAGTGCAACAGTCCAACTTTTAAAAACAGTTCTTGTTGAGAAAAACAAGCATACCTGCCTTCTCAGGCATACCGGGAAGAAATGTTGGAACATTTTGAAGTAAAATGCTTCAATCTGGTGCACTTTAAGTACCCCCTAGACTAGATCTAGGGGGTACAACTCCAAACACCCATATGAAAAAGATTGGTTTACATTTTAATAATTAAATAACAAATAGCCTACATGTAATGCATTTTATTTTTGTTGTTCATTCATATCTTATTTTACTATTTTATTTATGCATATTTTTTATCTCTCCAGTTTAAAACGATATGTCTGGTTTACTGTCCTATAGTATACATTGGAATGATTTCAAACCTGTTTTATCCCAATAATTATAAAAGAGTGCCTTGGAAATATGTGTTTACATAAATTGTGATCAAAACGTTTGAGACCCACTGAGATAACTTAGAGTAAAGTGAACTATCTAAACACTCAGAGTCCTTTACCTCACTGAGCTGTAGTCATCAGCCTCTCAGTCTGACTGGAGAGGACTCTCCCTCCACATCATTGTAGAAACATCTTCTTCTTCCGTAAGAGCAGCTAGCACCAGATGCTAATAACAACAGCGCCGGTTCCAGTGCACCCTCCCTTTCTCCCTAGCTCACTCGCACGTTGGCTGTGAGCTGCGGTTGCCAGATAAGCCAACATCCCCCATTGTCATCACTTGCAGCGCCCATCGTACAGGGCAAATGAAAAGTGTAACCGGGATGAAAAGGGTGTTACATTTACTTAATTATGAATGTTGTTACATCAAGGCCGAAAATTAGGATGAGCACCAACGGTCAAAACATTTATTTTTTCTCCCAGAGCTGTCAGCGCAGCGCCTCCACAGATCTGGCGCCCTAGGCGAACATTTATAATGCCAGTGCAACGGGCCGGCCCTGGTCTCAGGTTACACTGTAGGAAATGTAGATACAACGCTACATTTCCTGCCCCGCTGCAGTCATGCAGTAGGCTACGGAGAGCGGCGAGAAACATTTCCTCAGGAATCGAAAAGCGGAACCGAAATTCACATTTCTAAATGATACCGTTGGAATCGAAATGTTGGAACCGGTTCCGAACCGGAACCGGTTCTCGGTACCCAACCCTGTGTGTGTGTGTGTGTGTGTGTGTGTGTGTGTGTGTGTGTGTGTGTGTGTGTGTGTGTGTGTGTGTGTGTGTGTGTGTGTGTGTGTGTGTGTGTGTGTGTGTGTGTGTGTGTGTGTGTGTGTGTGTGTGTGTGTGTGTCACTTCCCTGGTTAGAAGCTGCGACCGAATTCCCTCCTCCTCCACTCCCTCCCTCGACCGTCAGTTTGAAGAATTGTCTTTGTTGTGGTCCGATTTATCCGATCAAAAGTTCTTTTTCTGCTTCTCGTGTGGGCATTCAGCGATCCGATGACCCGTCTGTCCGCAGTTAAAGCAGCGATTGTAGTTATTGCGGTCTCTTCCTCGTCCTCTGCGTTTTCCTCCCCGGCCTCGGGAACCTCCTCGGTTCCCTCTGCC
>NW_027263399.1:52500-63615 GCF_902827115.2 Pseudochaenichthys georgianus
GGCTGGAACTCTGCTGACGGTGAGGAGGCCGCTCTGCTGGCGGAGAAGTAGGTACTGCTGGGGAGGGCAGATGTGTATACTGGGTTCACAGCAACTGGCCTCTGCTGCTGCGACTGTAATGCCGACGGGACATCTACAAAGGGACTGATCTGGTCACCAGCCGCTTCCCTCATCCTGAACTGTCTGGACATCTTCCTGTAACTGGAAAGACAAACAGCATAGGATTAATACAAGCTCAAATTTAGCATGCAATAAAATGTGTGACATCAAATAAATGAATTTTAAATGTATGCCATTTTATATATACTTACTGGTTAAGAACTGTGGTGATGTCCTCATACGCAGGTTCCAGGCAGGCATCATGCAGACGATCCAGTTCAGTTTCCAGGTATTTGCAGAAAGGAGTGGCCCTGTTGACTGGCTGCTCTCGAGTGATGAACTCAACCAGCCTATCTTGGAGATCACGGGATGATTCTCCGGTAACTCTCATCTCCATAGGAGACTCGGGTTGGTCCTCGGCAGCTGTTCCTGTCCTGGAAGGAGGTCTCCGTGTAGGGTAGCCAGTGTACTTCTGGTTGGGCTCCCTGTATTTGTTTGCAACACTGTCGTCACTCCCAGCCAGATCACCCGTCTCAGCCAGGGCCAACTTGTCCTTAAACTGCAAAGACAAAAATAGAAAACAAACATAAGTACATTTGAAAGTTATATTTGGAAACAAAAATGTGGGAAATTGAACATTTTCGACAAAGTTCCGTTTTAATTTAATTTCAATGATATACTCACACTAGCTGGTGTTTCCTTGTTGTGACGTCTGATGTGTGGCTTCAGAAATCCAAAGACCCGGCGGATGAACTTGTCACGGTCACTGTCATTCTCACTGGCCTCCTCAGCAAGGATGGGGTCTTCCTCGTCAATGCTCGACAGACCATCACCAGACCTCTTCTGGGATTTCTTCTTGGGTTGGCCCTCCCGCAGCTTTGAGAATCGAGTCCTCTGCGTTTGATACCATTTCAGAATTGAATGATCTGCAATGACAGAAATCAAAACAAATAATTAGTCCAATCATTGAAATGTTCATTGGCAGCAATGTATGTCAAGTATCTGAAATAGATTTCAAATATTTGAAAGTAATTGAAATGTAAATTTTTTCTACTTACAATCCAACCTGTACTCCGCAGCCTTTCCCTCCCATAGGTGCCTCTTTAATGCCTTCTCTTTGTACCGTTTGTCCTTCATATCATACAGTAGCCTCGTACTCTTCACCCAGCAAGCGATTGCCTCCTCCTGCGCCTCTGTGAAGCTGTATGTTACACCAGGGGGTGGGTTCTCCTTCTGGGCCTTGCCTTTCCCTTTGTCACCCTTGCCCACTTCAGGCTTGGACTTGCCTGCAGGGAGAGCGGGAGAGGCTGACTCATCTGAAAATATACCAAATGAAAAACAAATTAAGTACATGCAGGACAACAATGTATGACAATATATAACAAAATCAATTACCCCTCTTGCCCCCCATCCAGGGTTCGAGTTATGTAGGAGCCAATGGGAGCTGAGCTCACATAAGGAGGGGTCTGAGCTCCCATGGACGCAGTGAAACTATACGTCTGTGGGGGTCGCTAATACATTACCAACAACCATTATTTTAATCACAAATAATGCTTGTGTCAATGTAATGAGTATTTTTTACGTTAACGAGGTAAATAGGCTAAAAGAAAAACATGTTTTCCAAAATAACTACGCATCTCTTGAATGACAATATTCCTGCACTGCACCTCCAAGGTGCGCAATACATTATTACGCAATCTATGCCGATGATGTGTGCGTGTGTAGTTGCACCTTTTCATATTTAAGTTTGTAGCAAGTAGAGAGAGGGCTGCTGCGTGAGAGTGTGTGTGGGTGCGCGCGTGCGTACCCACACACACTCACATGCAGCAGCAGACTCCCCATAGAGCACAGTTTATAACTCGAAGCCTGCCCCCATCCATACCAAAAATAAGTTAGAAATATTTACCTTCATCCTCCGAGGATTCGGCATGTCTGTTACGACGAGGAGAAGGTGAATGCTGCCGAGACTCTTCGGACTGCTGAGGAGACCTCGAACCCTCTGGGGGCCGCTCTGGAGTTTTAGTTGGCCCGACTTTCTTGCATTTCCTCCCTTTTCTCTCTCTGGTTGAAGACTCAGTGCTGTGTTCGTGGACCTCGGTTTCCTCTGGTTTCCTCTTCTGAGTGTATTTAACAGCCAACTTCTTCCGTCTGCCTCTCCCTGCCTTGGATGGCATGTTAACGTTGAATTAAAGTAGAATTTACCTTGTGTTCTACTCCAAATAATCTCCGATCAAGAATTTGATTTCCCACACGGCCGACGCTTTTATACCATCGGGAGGTCACGTGTCGCCTTCGTGTGAGGTTCGGCTGCCATCGTGTGGCCTTCTGTAGGCATCGTACTTGCTTCGGCTGTTGCTTGGCCGATGACCAAGTTCGGGGCCATCTTCGTGCGAAATTCACAATTCCATATTCGTGTGTCCATCGGGAGTCAATTTCGGGACAATGTGACAGGGCCTTTAGGAAATCCGAACATTTCCATCCATATATTTAATTTAGACAGACTGTCTTCACCATATTTTGCTCGCATGACATCCACAATCGGACCCTCAGGAGAATGTACAAATCCCCTACCCTGCTTTGCTCCCATAACAAAGTCTTTAAAGTGTTACCAAAACACCCGTGTTACCAAAACACTATTTTTTCATCCGTCGATGACCAGATATCTCAAATATCCTACTTTCGAGCAGTCCCTCTCATAAATGTCATGTCGAGTTTAATTACGTTTAACTTTAAACAATTTAGACTTTGTACATCTCACCCAGTATTAAAAGCCCCTTTTAGTTCGTTGGATCTCGTGAAGTCAATCGGTTCCACCCCTCGCGCTGGTCCCCTCGTCCCGTACGGTTTCTGTCGAGGTAGAGGAGGATCCAAAGATCCCGGGGCTAGCAGCCACCAGCGTCCAGAGGTGTTCCCAATCGAACATACAGAGATCCTGCCGACAACGCCATTTGTTATGGAAATCTAGGACCCAAACACGGCTGGAGAGTACAAGTCAAAGTGATCAAAACAAATAAATGGTGAATCGAGAAAAGCTGTCTTTTGGTTATTTATTTGAAGCTTCAAATAAATGATAGAATAATTAAATATGTCACAAGTCGAACGGAGTATAAAATAGTCTGCCCGAGAGTGAGCAGTACAATGAAAAAGCAGAGGTTATATATGAAAAGAGTGGGAATGTTATAACTCTTGTGTTCACACGGCCAAATTGTTATGAGACACCTTCTGGCCTTGAGCAGATAGCATAACGGTTCTTGTGTGACTGTGTATGAGTCTCCCAGTCGCCAAAACAGCTGTGACCTTGCAGCCCATGGGAATAAACCCATAAGAGAATATAATAGAATAATAATGGTAAAAGCACATCAGGAAATAAGAAGCATTTGGTTTAAGCATATGAAGGATATAATAAGAATGATATAATAAAAATGTCCACTACAAAACGTATGGACCCCGCAGTGTTAAAGCGACACTGACCTCAACAGATTGGGCTGTGTTAACTCTGGTGTCTTCCAGAGATCTCCACGCAACCACTGTATCGGAAGAAGTAGTGCATCAAGAAACCATAGTGGAACCAGAGGTGTACAAGATATTTACAAAGAAAAGCAAAGAAACACAGACAGCATGCGAGATCAAAGAAGAGATTTCACCGCCGCCCCTCAATGTGGAGGAAGAAGGTGTTATTTCCCCACTGCCAGAAGTGAGAAGAGTCCTGACAAGCACCGTCTGGGAAACTAAAAGCGGACCATCGGGGCGATTGTATTACCGTGCAAGCCATTTGGAGACGCTGGGGAAGGACCCCTCTGATGATTTTGTTTTGGACTATTTCAACTCTACATGTGGGGTTTTTCAGACATCCTTCAGGGTGCCTTTGACTGCTTGGCTGAAAATGATTGATGGAAAAGCTACAAAGGTTAAAGAACTTTTTAAACAGAGTCAGACATCGATGGACATTATAATGGTGAAAAAGACTCTCACCTTTACAGAGGACTCCGCCTCCCACTCAACATAACAAGTCACACCCTCCTCACCAGACCCCTCAAAGAAAAGCATTTTTGTTTTCTACCTATGTAGAAAATGTGTTATCTATGTATCAAGATGATGTGTTTTAAAAATGAATTTTTTGAAAAATACCAACTGTGTGAGAGATGTCATAAAGACACTCATTCTAACCACAGTGTTTGATCTCTACAAATGTTTAAAGATTGTTACAAAATGTAAAGAAAGAAAAAAAAAGGTCTGGAGACAACATTTATTCAGATGACTCTGTTTTTATTAGGAAAACAAACATATAATACAAATGGGTTAGGGGGTAAATTTAACCATCTTGGACTTAATAGTCTAACAAAATACTTTTATCTAAATACATTTTCTTTTTAAACGCAGTTTCAGAAATTATTTATTTATTATTTCAGTGGAACAATCCAGTTTTTGCTAACATCAACGCTTTCTTCGCTTTCTTCTCTTTTTTTCTAAGATACATTTAGACACACTTTGGCGTATGCAACACTTTTTCAAGGTTTTTTCTTTTCTGATAACCTTACATATTTTTAGTTATTTTTTCTGCTACCAAGATACTTTAACATACACCTTGATGTAAGCAACACTTAACAAAAGGGTATAATATGAAGTACTTGGTAAGGAAGGGGTTTTTCCTTAAGGGGTGCAAAACTTTAGAACAGGGTAAATATTCATTAATTTGTATTTTTTTTGTTTTTGATTTTCAACATACTATTTTGTACACAATGACTTTTCCATATTTCTGACAAACTATAAGACTTTTTCCGTAGAATCTTGACAAAACTATTACTTGTTCTTAAATGATGACCTATTGCTGGAGATGAGATGAAAAAGCTACAACGCTTAAAGAACTTTTTTCTAAAAACTCTCAATTCTTTAAATGACTCCCCCCATTCAAAGCAATAAGCCCCACCCTCCACTCAGCAAATAATCTACAACGAAAGACCCTACTAAGATGACTTTGTTCCTTTTTCTTTTCACCTTCCTTCTTTTTGTCTTTTTCGTTTTCCGTCCTATGGCCCCTTTTCTTTTCATTCGCATTCTGCGTTTGCTTTTCATTTTTCTTCTCCTTTTCATTTTGCTTTTTCTTCGTTTTTCTTTACTTTTTATTTTATTTTCTGCTAATTGTCATTTGCAATCTTGGCGAGTGGTATGAGATATACTGTTTCTATAAAGGTTATCTATAATACCATATTTTAAAGAAAGATATTGTTCATATGTCATGTTATCATGGTCCTCTTTTGTCCTAAAGACCTTATATGGATATGATATAGAGGAGAGCTCTGCTTCGGGAACATCCTCTCCCCTACTTTGTAACATCCAGTCATTAAGCCCATATCCGTTATCCTGTTGATAATAAGGGTAGGCTACATCAGACTTGGTTTTTCTCAGATCCATGGCTAGTTTTCAATGGTCGTCCTTAGTTTTATATGATTTTCTGAGTGGGGTGGGACTTATTGCGTTGAGTGGGAGGAGTCATCTGTAGAAAGTACTCTGTTTTATTAGATTTCGTAAAGCATCTGACTCTTAATGGCAGTTTGTGATTTTAGAGGCTATGTCAGTGAAACAAGGCTGTTTTGAACATTTGACAGATTTATGCTTAAATTCTCTGAGAAAGTTACTGAAAGATTCACTTTTGTGTATACAAGCTGAAAAGTAGATAATGAAGTACTTTGTTTTAGTAGATTTCGTCAAGCATCTGACTCTTAATGGTCCTCTCTAAATTTGATTCAGGGTTTGTTTTAAATGATTTGTGCTTTGTGTGTACAAACACACACAAAACACTGAAAAACACAAACAGAAGGACTGTAATACACATGTATCAGACACGCTCCCCTTGCTATAATGATGACAACAGTTTTTAAATGTAAAAAAACACTTTTTTATTTTTCACACACAAAATCAATAGTTATACTGATGGGAGCATCCCCAGGACCGTCTCCAGCTTAGAATTCCCCATATTACTGGAGATATCGTGATGGAGTTTTTTCACTTCAGTCAAAATGTTCATGTGTATGCAGTTTTCGACACAGAGATGCATTACATCTACAAACAGAGCATACAATGAGAGCACATGATACACTTTTGATGTTTGCTTCATTTATGAGGTAATGTTACAGAATGTTTCGGAAAATGAAGATTCCAGGACCACTTTAAATGTTTCGTTTACAATCGTTTCCCAATGACCCGGAATAGTACTGCCAGAACGAACGATATCCAGAATGTCTTCCAGTTTACAAACTTCAGCCATTCTTTTTACACAGGGGTCACTACTCGTTCTGTTTTCAATCATCCCCATCACCACACTTATTAAAAGGGTAATGACTACATTCTGATCAATATATACAGAGAGTTTTGCATAGTAGTTTCCCATTTTTATTTTACTTAAAGAAAAAAGGCACAGCATTGAACAATTCCCTGGCTTCTTCTCCATCCAACTGCTGGTTGTTAGTCTTCTTCTTCTCCATCCAACTCTGTATGTATATTTCAAGTCTCTCCTTAAGGCATCTGCATTTTATAAGCTTGTGCAGAAAAGCCTCCGAAGCGCGTCCGATCCTCAGTTCATCCTCGCAAATGCCTTTTTCAATAAGACTTTGGTCAATCACTGTAATGAAGTTGGCGAGACAAAGTCTTTTCATTAACGCTTTGTAATTGTTTCTGAAGAAGAAATCGGGCATGTCATTCCGACAATCGTGTTGCCTCTGGTCGGGGTTACTGCCTCTGCATTCTTTTCAGATTTCTTCTCTGTACCGATACATCACCCTCTCCAGAATATAAAACAATTCCGATTTCACTGTGTCCCTAAACCGAGACTTCTTGACCCGAGGAGTAGCATCAGCAGCAGTAGTACTGCAAGATTCGGGTTTCCCACATGGTGGTGTTAATGGTAGTTCAAGAGTCTGTTCCTGGCTGCAACTCGCAGGGGGAGTCTTGGCTTTTCTCCGCTCCATGGCTAGTTTACAACGGTCGTCTTAGTGAGGTCCTTCGTTTTAGATGATTTGCTGAGTGGAGGGTGGGGCTTATTGCGTTGAATGGGGGGAGTCAATTATAGAATTGAGAGTTTTTAGAAAAAAGTTCTTTATGCGTTGTAGCTTTTTTATCTCATCTCCAGCAATAGGTCATCATTTAAGAACAAGTAATAGTTTTGTCAAGATTCTACAGAAAAAAGTCAAAAAAGCAGTATGTCAGAAATATGGAAAAGTCATTGTGTACAAATAGTATGTTGAAAATCAAAAAATAAAACTCAATTCAATATAAATTAATGAATATTTTACCCTGTTCTAAAGTGTTGCACCCCTTAAAGAAAAACCCCTTCCTTACCAAGTACTTCATATTATACCCTTTGTTAAGTGTTGCGTACATCAAGATGTATCTTAAAGTATCTTGGTAGCAGAAAAATAACTAAAATATGTAAGGTTATCAGAAAAGAAAAAACCTTGTTTAACTGAACAAGTGTTGCATATGCCAAAGTGTGTCTAAAAGTATCTTAGTAACACAAGAGAAGAGAAAAAAGCATTGATATTAACAAAAACTGGATTGTTCCACTGAAATAATAAATAAATAATTTCAAAAAGTGCGCTTAAAAAGAACAAATGTATTCAGATAAAGTATTTTGTTAGACTATTAAGTCCAAGATGGTTACATTTACCCCAAAACCATTTGTAATATATTTTTGTTTTCCTAATAAAGCCAGAGTCACCTGAATTAATTGTGTCCATACCTTTTATTTTTTACATGTTGTAACAATCTTAAAACATTTGTAGAGAACAAACACTGTGGTTAAAATGAGTGTCTTTATGACGTCTCTCACACAGTTGGTATTTTTCACAACATTCATTTTTAAACACATCATCTTGATACAGAGATAACACATTTTCATAAGACAACCCCGACTCTCTTTTTACATAGGTAGAATACACAATGTTTTACTTTGAGGGGTCCTTAGTTTTAAATGATCTGGTGAGTAGGGTGTGACTTGTTATGTTGAGTGGGAGGCGGAGTCCTCTGCAAAAGTGAGAGTCTTTTTCACCAGTATAATGTCCATCGATGTCTGACTCTGTTTAAAAAGTTATTTAAGCTTTGTAGCTTTACAATCAATCATTTTCAGCCAAGCAGTCAGAAGCACCCGCAAGGATGTCTGAAAAACCCCACAGGTAGAGTTGAAATACTCCAAAACAAAATCATCAGAGGGGTCCTTCCCCAGCGTCTCCAAATGGCTTGCACGGTAATACCATCGCCCCGCTACTAGTTTCCCAGACGATGCTTGTCAGGACTCTTCTCACTTCTGGCAGCGCGGAAATAACTCCTTCTTCCTCCACATTGAGCGGCGGCGGTGAAAATTCTTCTTTGATCCCGCATGCTGTCTGTGTTTCTTTGCTTTTCTTTGCAAATATTTTGTACACCTCTGGTTCCACTATGGTTTCTTGATGCACTACTTCTTCCGATACAGTGGTTGCGTGGAGATCTCTGGAAGACACCAGAGTTAACACAGCCCAATCTGTTGAGGTCAGTGTCGCTTTAACACTACATGGTCCATACGTTTCTCCATTCTTCAGATTGTATAAATGCAGGTCATTCCCCATATAGTTGAATACATAACCCCAAACATCGTCCATTCTTCATGAAGTTCTTCGGCTGGAGGCGTCTGAATCCGGCACAGATATTGCATTAGTTTCTTGATTGGCACTCCGGACTGATAGCTGTCCGTTGTCACAGGCGTCTCGCTGATTAAACCCATATCTAGGCGTCTCTTGACCATTTTTCTTTTTTTGAAAGGTGACTTGATGAGTGGAAATGACTGGCCTGTTATTTAGTTTGAGCGTATTTATTTTCATCTATTTCCATCCCCTTACATACCCTAGGGACCAGAGGGTACAATGGTTGGACATTTACTACCGGCCGCGGTATGCCTAGTGTACAGGGTCCATATAACCGACTTAATGCATAGCGGGAAGTCGGTTATATAGACATCAACAGAATAAGTGTTTAACGGTGATTTAAACTAGTTTATGCGGGGAAAAGAGTGCTCAAAATCGGATTCAACAGGCCATCCACACCGACTCCCATTAAAAGTGATTTGTGTGAAAAAAAGTGATCACATTTGATGACCCGTCCAGGGTGACTTTCTTCCCCAGGAATTAGTGTCTGAAAGCTGGCTAACATTACTTTAAATACAGTGTGCACATGGCTTTATTACCCATGAAATAGTGTGTGAAAGCTGGGTGAGTTTGATGTGAATTTAAGGAAGATATGGCCATTTCATCCACACCTCACGACTCCCATTAAAACTGATTGAAATGTACAGGAATCTGTCCATTTCAATCACATTTGATGACCCGTCCAGGGTGACTTTCTTCCCCAGGAATTAGTGTCTGAAAGCTGGCTAACATTACTTTAAATACAGTGTGCACATGGCTTTATTACCCATGAAATAGTGTGTGAAAGCTGGGTGAGTTTGATGTGAATTTAAGGAAGATATGGCCATTTCATCCACACCTCACGACTCCCATTAAAAGTGATTGAAATGTACAGGAATCTGTCCATTTCAATCACATTTGATGACCCGTCCAGGGTGACTTTCTTCCCCAGGAATTAGTGTCTGAAAGCTGGCTAACATTACTTTAAATACAGTGTGCACATGGCTTTATTACCCATGAAATAGTGTGTGAAAGCTGGGTGAGTTTGATGTGAATTTAGGGAGGGAGAGCAGCAGCAGCAGCAGCCGCCGCAGCAGCAGCAGCAGCAGGCTGTGACCCTGGCGGAAATACATTGATTGTTTTAGCCAGGAATAAGTGTTTAGAAGGCGGGTAAAGTGTTCCTGCAGCTCCTCCATGACGGTAATAATGATTAGATATAATTGCCAGGGCAGAAAGCTCTTTTTAAAAGTGAAAAAAACGATTTGAAACCGTTTGAAATGACTGGCGGGTGCTGATGGAAAGCAGGCGGAAATAAATTGATTGTTTACCCAGGAAAAGGTGTTTAAAAGGCGGGTAAAGTGTCCCTGCAGCTCCTCCATGACGGTAATAATGATTGGAAATCATTTACAGGGCAGAAAGCTGTTTTTAAAAGTGAAAAAACGATTTGAAACCGTTTGAAATGACTGGCGGGAGGAACGAGAGCGGGTCATTCTGAAGAAACGACCCCGACCAGAGTCGACACCAACGAGGCTGTCCAAGTCGAAAGGTCCCTCCTGCAGCAAGTCTCCCATTCCTGCCTGCAGCACGTCTCCCATTCCCGCCTGCAGCACGTCTCCCATTCCCGCCTGCAGCAAGTCCCCCACTGGCTCTCACACCCATTCATCCAGCTCCTCAGAGCCTGCATCCATCCATACCGAGGCCTCGTCAACCTCCCCTCCCATAAATTCCCCCTGGTTCCGGGGCAGGGGCCGGGGAAATATAATGCGGGACATAACATTCCCACGGATCATGGGTAAGTGTTTTGGCTATGTGACACATGCAGTTTCTGTAACACATCATATGTTGTCATTAAAGTACTGTTTATATTTCACAGAGGAGTATCTGCAAGGATACCGGGAGCATTATGCAGGTATCGACCCACCAGTGAGGCTCCAGGAAAACACAGTCTCCAAACTAAGCAGAGTGAAGTCGTTCCTCAGTTTCATGGCACACGGTTTCAATCGCCTGTCTGACTGGCTCTTTTTGAGGGATCTCAAGAGGATACGCGGGTGGTCCCGGAGCCTGATGAAGTCAAGCCTTCAGGTCACGACCTCCGACTTCTACATCAAGAATATATCACACTTTCTCAAGTACATGGCCGACACACCGTGCAAGGGGAGCAGGCTCAGCCAAACGGACATGATTTTAATCAAACGGGAAGTAGTTGCCATCCTGAAGTCCCTGAAGAGAAAAGTACTTATCCACCAGATGCAAGTGAAGCGTGACAAGATGGAAGGTCTGCCGAGCCACAACGACCTAATGACATGCTTGACTTCGACCACCACTCGCATCCCTCAGCTCCTGGATGTGATGGCCAGCAATCCGA
>NW_027263400.1:0-5000 GCF_902827115.2 Pseudochaenichthys georgianus
TAAGTGTACAAGTAAATGCATGAGTCGATACAAGTAAATAGGAAGCACGCAAGCACACGAGGAAGGAAGGAAGGAAGGGAAGAAAGGACATATGTCATAATATATATTATTTGATCTTCCTTTTTTTTACAAAACACTGGCTAGACTTTTTGTTTATGTTCATTTTATATTTATCTTTGTATCTATTTAATTGTATTAACACTTTTTTTATGATATTTGTTTAATATCATATTTTCAGTGTGAATGTTATGTTTTTCAAAACTATTTTATAAAATTGTTTCCGTAGAAAGGATTTCTCAGAATTATTCTTTTATTGTTTCAGGCCAAGCATCTTCTCTGTAAAGGAGAGGGGAGGGAGAGGGGAGGGAGGATGCAAGGCCACGAGGAAGGAAGGAAAGAAGGAAGGAAGGGAAGTGTGTGATTGGAAAAGGACAAAGGAGGGAAGTGCAGAAGAGGAGAGATGAAGGTTGAAAAGTACAGTAGAGTGAGTTATGAGAGATGCAGGGATGCAGCAGAGGTCAGAGGTCGGAGGTGTTACAGCTTTACAGGAAGAGCATTCTGCAGCAGGAAGTCATAAACACTTTGTCACACAAACCTCACAGAGAGAAACATGGACGCCTTCAGATTGAATAAAGACACTCGCCGACAGTCTGAGGGAGACGCTGCTCTGGGATCAAAGGGGAACGTGGATGCAGCATTTTGTGAAAACGAACCCAAGACGAAATAAAATGCATGAAGAATTCAACTCACAAAGGCTCTCTGTGGTCAAAGGAAAAACGTTCCTATGCATTAATGAGAAAACAGAGCCTGAACAACTTCAGAATATCAGGACAACCCGACGTCGACACCACCAGCGTGAGCAAGGGGAAACAGGTTGAATGATGTCAGAAAAACACAAATACATGTGTTAGTTAGACTATTGACAGCTTTGGGGAAACGGCATGCTTATTTGCTGAGTAAGTCATCAACTGACGTGTTGCCGGGTAAAAAGCTGCAAGTCAGACGTCGTTGTTTAGCTATAGTTGTGTTTAGTTTCCTAGAAGACAAAATACGAGACTCCGCTCATAGGAGAATCACGGCAGCCAAGTCTGTTCGCACTGATGTGCTTTTATTTCTGGGACAATAAAGGCGTGTGCTGTAAAGAAACGTTATTCCAACAGACATGCACACAGTCTGCACAGACACATGACTTCACACATGTGCAGTGTGTGTGTGTGTGTGTGTGTGTGTGTGTGTGTGTGTGTGTGTGTGTGTGTGTGTGTGTGTTCAGATCGTAAACTTAGACACAGGACTTCACACATGTGCAGTGTGTGTGTGTGTGTGTGTTCAGATCGTAAACTTAGACACATGACTTCACACATGTGCTGTGTGTGTGTGTGTGTGTGTGTGTGTGTGTGTGTGTGTGTGTGTGTGTGTGTGTGTGTGTGTGTGTGTGTGTGTGTGTGTGTGTGTGTGTGTGTGTGTGTGTGTGTGTGTGTGTGTGTGTGTGTGTGTGTGTGTGTTCAGATCGTAAACCTAGACACATGACGGACACACAGATTTACGTCATGTGTCCCTCATGGACTCAACAGAAATATAATGTGCCCTTTAGCCTCACGCTGTCCCTGGGTTATGTTAAACTGTTCGGCTAATTGACTCAAATCAGCTTTAAATACTTTTTGATATTAACGAGAGACAGAATGACCGTCTGAGAAAAGAGGGTCACTTATAGAGACGTCATTATTTAGAGATGTCTTTGTTGTCGGGCAATTTTATATCAGAAGTTACGTTAAATTGGGAAAATTCTGTATTTTATAGCATAATATTATTTATCAATGCAATTATCCTGCCCTTAAACATCATATTGGTTTAACATTTCAAAATAATGAATTATGAATTACATTTCCAAACCTGCATACTGTCATCTTCACATCTCGCTCTTCTCTTTCTAATTTAATTTGAACCTAAACAAAGTGTTATCTTACCCCTGGGCACTGACTTGGTTAAGGGCAACTATAATACATCAAACCGTTTTAAATAATGTGCAGTAAATTAAATGATTATTTAGTGAAATTTGAGTCCTATCTGTTGACAAAGAAAAATGGGCATTGACACAATATTGACCTTAAAGAAAAATAACTTATGTATCAAAAAAAAATTCTCCTGAACTTAAAGAGCCCTATTTGCTATTTGGGGTTTTCCCTTCGCTGTGTGGTATAATAGAAGAATGGAATAATGAAGAAGAATAATAATGAATAATAATAATAATAGAAAATAATAATAATAATAAATAATAATAATAATAACTATAATAATAATAATAATAATATAAAATAATAATAATCATAATAATAATAATATAATAATCCTAATATAATATAATAATATAACTATACTCATAATAATACTCATACTCTACTAATCATATCCTACATACTCTAATACTAATATATCTCTTAATACTATATACATAATAACTCATACTCATCATCTCCTCACTATCTCCTAATATAATCTATACTAATACATATATCCTACTCCTATCCTACATCCTCCTCCTACTCTCTCCTATCCTACTCATCCTCATCATATCCTACTACCCTCTCCTATATCATCTCCTCCTCCTCTTCTCCGCCTCTCCCTCCTCCTTCCTCCTCTCCTCCCTCCTCTCCTTGCCTTCTCTCCTCTCCTCCTCCTCCTCTCCTCCTCCCTCCTCCTCTCTCCTCTCCTCCTCCTCCTCCTCCTCCTCATCCTCTCCTCCTCCTCCTCTCCCCTCCCTCTCCTCCTCCTCCTCCTCTCCTCCTCCTCTCCTCCTCCTCCTCCTCCTCCTCCTCTCCTCCTCCTGTCCTCCTCCTCCTCTCCTCCTCCTCCTCTCCTCCTCTCCTCCTCCTCCTCCTCTCCTCCTCCTCCTCCTCTCCTCCTTCTCCCTCCTCCTCCTCTACCTCCTCCTCCCCCTCCTCCTCTCCTCCTCTCCTCCTCCTTCCTCCTCTCCTCCTCCTCCTCTCCTCCTCCTCCTCCTCCTCCTCCCTCCTCTCTCCTCCTCCTCTCCTCTCCTCCTCTCCTCCTCCTCCTCCTCCTCCTCATCCTCTCCTACTTCCTCTCCTCCTCCTCCTCCTCCTCCTCCTCCTTCCTCTCCTCCTCCTCCTCCTCTCCTCCTCCTCTCCTCCTCCTCCTCCTCCTCCTCTCCTCCTCTCCTCCTCCTCTCCTCCTCCTCCTCTCCTCCTCCTCCTCCTCCTCCTCCTCCTCTCCTCCTCCTGTCCTCCTCCTCCTCCTCCTCTCCTCCTCCTCCTCCTCTCCTCCTCTCCTCCTCCTCCTCCTCCTCTCCTCCTCCTCTCCTCCTCCTCTCCTCCTCCTCCTCTCCTCCTCCTCCTCTCCTCCTCCTCTCCTCCTCCTCCTCTCCTCCTCCTCCTGTCCTCCTCCTCCTCCTCCTCTCCTCCTCTTCCTCCTCTCCTCCATCCTTTCTGAAGAACCAGCACCTTACCGTGGTAGAGAGGTTTGTGTGCCCTGATGAACCTGGGGGCTGTGTTGTCTGGAACCTTGTGTTCCTGGTAGGGTCTCCCATGGCAAATTGGTCTCAGGCAAGGGGCCAGACTAAGATTGGTTCAAAAGACCTCATGAAAGAAACAAGAACAAGAAGTGAGGATACCCGGCCCGGAGGAAGCCTGGGGTCCCCTTCTGGAGCCAGGCCCAGAAGGAGGACTCGTCGGCGAGCGTCTGGTGGCCGGGCTTGCCACGGAGCCCGGCCGGGCCCAGCCCGAAAAGGCAACGTGGGCAACACCTCCGCTTCTCCGTCCCGCGGGCCCACCACCTACTGGAAACATCGATGGGGTCGGGTGCGCTGCCAGAAGGGTGGCAGTGAAAGCGGAGGGTCTCGACGGACCAGACCCGGGCGGCAGAAGCTGGCTTTGGGGACGTGGAACGTCACCTCTCTGGGGGGGAAGGAGCCGGAGCTTGTGCGGGAGGTGGAGCGGTACCAGTTGGATCTGGTTGGGCTCACCTCTACGCACAGCGTCGGCTCTGGAACCTTACTTCTGGATATGGGTTGGACTCTATTCTTCTCCGGAGTTGCTCAGGGTGTGAGGCGCCGGGCGGGTGTGGGGATACTCACAAGTCCCCGGTTAGGTGCTTCGTTGTTGGAGTTTACCCCAGTGGACGAGAGGGTCGCCTCCCTACGCCTGCGGGTTATGGGGGGGAAAACTCTGACTGTTGTGTGTGCTTATGCACCCAACAGCAGTTCAGAGTATTCGGCCTTCTTGGAGACCCTGGAAAGAGTCCTGTATGGGGCTCCTGAAGGGGACTCCTTAGTCTTGCTGGGAGACTTCAACGCACATGTGGGCAATGATGGAGACACTTGGAGGGGCGTGATTGGGAGGAACGGCCCCCCTGATCTGAACCGGAGTGGTGGTTTGTTACTGGACTTCTGTGCTAGTCATGGATTGGCCATAACAAACACCATGTTCGAACATAAGGATGCTCATAAGTGTACGTGGTACCAGAGCACCCTAGGCAGAAGGTCCATGATCGATTTCGTTATCGTATCATCGGACCTGAGGCCGTATGTTTTGGATACTCGGGTAAAGAGAGGGGCGGAGTTGTCAACTGATCACCATCTGGTGGTGAGTTGGGTCGAGTGGCGGGGGAAGCCTCTGGATAGACCTGGTAAGCCCAAACGTGTAGTTCGGGTGAACTGGGAACGTCTGGAGGAGGCCCAAGTTCAGGAGGCCTTCAACTCACACCTCCGGCGGAGCTTTTCGGGCATTCCTGTGGAGGCTGGGGACATAGAACCAGAGTGGTCGGTGTTCAAAGCCTCTATTGCCGAAGCCGCGGCGGGGAGCTGTGGTCTCAAGGTCCTAGGTGCCTCAAGGGGCGGTAACCCTCGAACCTCCTGGTGGACACCGGTGGTGAAGCGGCTGGGATGAGGATCAGCACCTCCAAATCTGAGGCCATGGTTCTCAGCAGGAAACCGATGGACTGTCCACTCCAAGTAGGGAATGAGTCCTTACCCCAAGTGAAGGAGTTCA
>NW_027263400.1:10000-63587 GCF_902827115.2 Pseudochaenichthys georgianus
CTATTTTGCACATCCCTTTCAAGATTTCAAGATTTTAAAGGTGTATTGACATATCATTTACACAACTTACGGTGTAGTTATGAAATGAATGAAAAACGTGGGTCACAGGTCCCTCAACAGTGCAGTACAAGACATCTATCAATATGTGTGTACCTCCACCATTAAACTGTCATATTCTGCACATTTCTTATTCTATCTACATACATAAGAGTATAATCCATATGTATAATATCAGTTAAATTAAGTGCTTCAACATAGTTAACATTGCAGGAAAGCAATATATTAGACGTTAAGTACTTTGTATTTATCTGTAGATAGATACCCCCAACGTTTTTTTCTTATTTAAAAGAAGACCGTAATCTGTTATTTAATGTTTAAATAAAGGTTAATTCGTTTTTCTGTTTTGCACCTCCTCCTATTAATATCTTTGTACATCCTGCACTAAACTGTTTTATTGAAGAGATCACTTATAGTATCTTCTTGATTTTTTATATTCTATATTTCTATCACAGACCTTCTACTTTCCCCCTATGAAAGTATGTACTCTTAATATTTTTTTAATCAAATATAACACATAAAAACAATAATTCAATAACGTGCTTTAACCACTAGGCACACAAGGTACACACAGACACTTATGTACAACATCTGAAGATGTGTAGTTTTATTCATGCTTTCACATAATTTTACAGCATATTGCTATACTATTTCAGAATCAGTATTTACATTCTTACATTCAAAATGCAATCCAATTCAAATCAGTAATACCTTTAAAAACTACAGTCCTTTTTTATCAGCTGTGCACCGTTATGGTGTAAATATAACCTATCTATGAATTACATCAAATGTAAAAGTCAGCCGAATTAGTGTTGATACTGCAAGGAGACGTATTGTGTGAAGAGAAATTGAGAAGTTTTTTAATTGTTGATATATTTATGATCCACGTCAAGTATTCAGTTTCGGTGGCATTTCTTCAGTTTTTCCATAGGTCTTATCATCAGGGCGCTATAAATAAAGAACTACGGCAGATCTGTAATATTTAATGCTGCCGAACCGTGTATTACAATGCCGTTATGTGATGACTTTCAAAGAGAAAAGCAAGAGCACTCGGAATTAAGTATTATTTTAGTCTTTTCAAATGTTTTCCGGATTTCATATAATATAAACACCAAATCCCAGCATGCATTGCGGCTAAAACATCCAATCAGCGTAGCTGAGAATCTTGGGTAATCGCTCGAAATGCCCACGTCTGTTTCCGGTGAGCGGCAACTTCGTAAGGCACTCGTGAGGGCATCTTGTCAAGTCGTGTCATCTTCGTGTTATCATTGGTGCCATCGGGCATTCGCCCTCACTCTAATCGGGGCGAATGCCCGATGGCACCGATGATAACAACATGCCCTCACGATGGCCTTACGAAGGGCAAAATTGACACACGAATTCAACACGAAGATGAACCTTCTCAATGTCCTTTGGCAATTTTTTGGCATGCCAAAGATTTTCCCACCGCTCACGAAATTGCTGCCGGAGCCTGAGAAACTCCACCAGCGGTCATACGATGGCTTAAGATGCCCTCACGAATGACCCGATGTTGCTACGATCAGAGCCGAATTTGGACGTTTCCTTTATCGTGTTTCCATCGGGTTGTTTTGATGCACAACAAAATCATGTAAACATATTATGTAAATAATCCAATTTGTGTTCTGTGAAACTAAAAAGGATATAATATATTATTTTGAAGGAGAGTTGACAGGAAGTTGTTGTTGCTATGGAAACAACATTACGGAGAAAACGTAATATCTTCTACATATAAAGACGGATAAAGTAAAGAACAAAGTCTGAAGATATCAGTACAGTATCATAGTACTGTAATATAATTGTTTGTGTTACTTTCGTTGCAGTTGTATGTCTTAAATGTAATGTAAATGTTGCCTTCGTGTGTGGTTCGGGGCCATCTTCTTGCGAAATTCACAATTCCATATTCGTGTGTCCATCGGGTGTCAACTTCGGGACAGTGTGACAGGGGCTTTAAAGAGCCTGTGACACCATCCCAACAACTGTTGTGCAATGAAATATTGGGCTACTAGTAATCTCGAACCATCAGTTTAAAAAAGAAAAAGCGATACCGTTCCGTTAAATATCAATAATTTCGAACATCGCGGGGAAATTCCTTGACTCATTTTGAAGTTTTGGGGGAAGCCGGAAGTGACGTCAATGCGGGAACGCTTCGAGAGCCAAACACGGACAAAGTGTGTTGTCATGCGTAGAAATTGTGAATTACTGAGATTAGGCACGTTAATAACGTTTTAATGAAGTTGACTACAGTATATTCATATTTGTCAGTGCTTTCATGTCAATTCGGCGACATAAACATAAATGATCGTGGTGAAGATGATGTCTTTCTTTTTGGTGTCTATATACGCTGGGATCCGGAGTCATGGATGATCCTGCGGTCCTGTGTCCTGGATCGCGAGCGCTGGATCTTGAGTCGTGGCTGTGGTCCTGGATCATAGGTCCTGGATGGATATCCTCGTGGATTCATCTTCCTATTATACACACATGCATTTCCAAACATTTGGACTACCTATGTTGCAAATGTATTATCTTTTCAATTTACACACGGCATCTATTGCACGTCTGTCCGTCCTGGGAGAGGGATCCCTCCTCTGTTGCTCTCCCTGAGGTTTCTCCCATTTTTCCCTTTAAACTGGGTTTTCTTTGGAAGTTTTTCCTTGTACGATGTGAGGGTCTAAGGACAGAGGGTGTCGTATTGTCATACTGATATTCTGTACACACTGTGAAGACCACTGAGACAAATGTAACATTTGTGATATTGGGCTATATAAATAAACATTGATTGATTGATTGATTGATGATTACATTAGGATTAAAAATCGGGAGTGAGAGCTGCTGAATTTCCTCCCGTCGGATGTGATATAAAAACAAATCGATTATTTTTGTGGTTGTAAACTCAAGTGGATGAAACTACATTTATTAGTGCTTTCATGTCAATTCGGCGAACATATGATACATTAAATGATGAGTGAGGATGATGATTAAAAATCGTTTGTTTGAGCCGGTCTGCATTTCCTGATGAGAAAACAAACCGATGCTTTTTCTAGTTGTAGTACACCAACAACATGGATTAAACGTGTGTTTTCTTTTTACCACAATGTTGGGGAAATTAATGGATAAAATGCACGGATTATTATTATTATTCCCACTCCGATCGGGACACTAGGTCCACCGTTTCCCCGCAGCGAGGCTCCCCCTGTTGACAATTTACGTGGGCTGGGTGCAGTGGACGAATCCCGATGGGCCGGTACCGAAGTGGGATAAGTAACTAGCACATAGGTGGCGCGTGAGGCTCAGGTTTGAGAAGGCTAAATTACTTATTTTACCTGACGCTGCCCGCCTCCGGCGTCTATAGAAAAGAGATCAACTCAGTGTGCGGAGTTTAAATCTCTCAAGTCATATTACAGGATAAAGAAAATACAGTTTAAACTGCCATGCAGAGAAGACGCCGACGTGTCGCACTTATCATTCATATTACATCATCAATCAGATCATCGATCATATAATATCATAATATATCATATATTTCCTTATCTGAGTCAGCTTCTCCAGCCTCATCTGGCCGTGCAACACTCACAGTGTCACAGACTGGATGCAGAAGTATTATTTAACACATTATGTTGACGAAACACTCGAGACAAATGTAATTAAAGTCAGATCCACTCGTGTCTTAGACGAGAACGCGCTCTCAGCTGGAGAGAGAAACCCTGGCTTGATTTACCGAGTTGATAACCAGCGTCGTAGGACCGCTTAGCGAGATCTCGTTTGTTAGTTTGTTGTTGTTAGTTTGTTTGTTACTCAAACATATCCAGGGTCTGTTGAACTGGCTTCGTAGTACAGGGCACAGGTGGCGAGCAGCGCTAATGTCAAAGACACAGACATTATACATTATATTTGTATTTTACCAGGATGCAGTGACACAAATATTTACATATTTACATTTACTATCAGCACCCTGACATCCCCCACTCCCCCCGTTGACAATTTACTAGCGGTACCGAAGTGGGCCGGTCGAGAGACCCGGGATGATTTTTAGTCCCAGTCCCACTGGCTACATGACCATATGATCGCCCATATTGACACACCTCATTCCTAAACTTCTAACAGATACAACATAAACCGATCCTTCAGCCTCATATGAGCTCTCAGACACGTTCAACATTAACCTGTCATCGCTGTCTGAGCTTGCTGCTGTGTGCGCCGTCGTGCGTTTACATCTGACTGTATATATATATAAAGGTTTACATGCAGATGCTGGGATCCTGGACGGTGCAGCTGGAGCGCTGTGCCCGCAATGACGTCACCCATCATTTGGCGGGACTTGAAGAATCCGCGAGAAGATCCAGAAAATTGTCAACATTGAAGGCAGATTAATGGTTATCAAAGTACAAATATCCAAAATCAGTTCAGTAACGGTTTTCAAGGGGACAATATGTACTCAAATTGATGGGTTTAGATGATGGGGGAAAACCGTGTCACAGGCTCTTTAAGGCATCAGTAAAGTGGAACTTCTGTGTGAACTATTCATATCTTAAACTGCACTGTAACTTTTTATTCATGTACTTTTTATTAATCTATTTTTTCTTTGAATGTTTCTTTAATTATCTTTTCTTTTTAACGACTGTTTTTAAATGCCTTTGTCTGAATGTCTTTCATGTCTGTAAAGCACCTTGAATTGCCTTGCGTTGAAAGGTGCTGTATAAATAAACTTGCTTTGAGTATTTCCCATATGATATTACTTGTGACAGTCTGATGGGACTACGTATTTATTCCCCTGATGTCTGCAGACATTCGTTCAAAGATCTTCTCTCTACTTCTTGAGAAGAAGATTAACCTTTATTTTCCCCCTTAGAAATGCAGTTTAGTTTTCATATAAGATAAGATAAGGTAGAACTTTATTTATCCCGAAGAAATTGTTGTGCCAGAGTTACACAAATACAATAAACACAGCAGCTTAATAATACAACTGTACACTGTTAGAAATTAAAATCAATGTTTTGAGAGCATAGTGCACCTTAAACACACAGTCAGTTTAATTGCTGTTTTATACTGAAAAACCAGAAGTTCTTGTACACAACCAGGTGTTAAGCTTTTATTCTGAAAATCCTTCATCTCCGGTTAGCATAAGGCTAATATACCATTTACTATAGAGGTGAATTTTGCACCGATATGATATGATGTTGCACAGCGAAACCTACTGATTTCAACACTACAACTATAGACGTCGAGATATTATTATTGTTGGATAAGGTACAGTTTATTTGATTACGTTATTGTTTACAGAAGTGGTTAGCATGTGACAACATTCAGACTGACCGGAAACCAAACTGCTGTGATGTATTTCCTGTATTTTTAGTAGTATTGATTACAGCGTTTAGAATGTGTTAAATGAAAAGTCATGAAAGAGTTAAGGAAGAGAAAAGGCGTGTTTAGATATATATTGAATGTACAATGTCTTTATCCTCTGATATGCGTAACAACGGATATTGAAATGTGGTGAGCTGGTCTGCAGGGAGGAGCCAGCAGAGGATATATATTCAGCACGACCTGAGGGGACGGCCTCTTTTCTTCACTACCAGAGCCAGAGATCACAGCTGTATTTCTGTTCGGACTATATTCTGTTTGTGACATTACCATGCTTTTTATTAATTAAAGTACCAATTTGAACCTTCTCAGAGACTCCATTTAGTCTCCTTTTTAAACTTCTTACCTGGACGTGAGAATAACGAACACAGCATAACAATTGGTGACCCCGACGTGATCTCGTTTCGCCACCGGGAGAGCAGTTGCAGTTTTCAAAGGAGTTTGAACAATGCTGGCAGATATACACTCGGGCCCAATAAAGAAAGGTAAAAGAAGTACCTGTTTATTCAAAATCTTCAATAGATTACATAGTGAACAATAGGAGTGTGTGTCTGTCTGGTAAGTTGGACTCCTGAGAAAGACTGCCTAAATTAATGTTAAAACAACCAAATTTATAACAATAAGATTTATATACCTTGGGGCGTTGCTTTGTCACAAGCAGGGTGAGTTAAATTTACTTATTTTTCTTATATCTAACCCTGCATGCTATTCGTTTGTCTGTTATTACATGTCGGCAAGAGGCTAATCGCTCCAATATAGTGTTCTTTGTTACGTTTTAACATAACGTGAATAGTGTGTGGCTATTTAAACAAAAGAACAAAATCACAGTGGAAGCTGAGATTATTGGAGAGAGTGTTTGTTTTATTTTTAAAAGTCCTTTGTGTGATTTGGCAATCATTTCAAATTGCGTTTCTTGTTACGTTTTAAGTTAACGTGAATGGTTGGAGACTATTTAAACAAGAACACAGTTGAGTGAGTGTTTTGATTACAGTGTCAGGCTTTCTTATAAAAAAGTCCTTTTCGAGGAAAAGGCCTGAAAGTTTTGAAACTTTCAGTGGTTGTTTTCCTGTTTTCAAACAGACATTGCGTGTGGATTACGATGAGAAGTGCAACATTCGTGCGTTAGTTAGACGATATTCTGCTGATTGTGTTTGATTTGGGTCTTATATTTGTCCCAACATAGTGTGTTTAAACATAGGAGATAACCATACTGGCTCTTAAAGTCAAAAAATTACGTGCATGGGTAGAGAACTGTGACGTAAGGGTATGAGGCCCATTTATAAATTGTACATTAAATAGAAATGTTATTTTTATTTTTTGTGTTGAATTTAAAAAAAACTCCGCTGTGAAAGCCACGAGGTGTTGTAAAATCCCTTTGTTCTTCAGGTCAAAGGTTGGAAAAGTTGCCATCTTGTTTTGCCAGCATGTTTAAAATGAACCACACGGCAGTCGCCATTTCGTGAAATGCTAATTGAAGAAGTGAGACCCAGTCCTACTCCTCCTTGAGAAGGACAAATCATATTTCTTTGCAAAATTGGAATTATAAAATAGACAGGTTATTTTACCGTGGGAAGTTTGGCATTCATAGGGATCTGATATTGGAAGTTTCTTTTCTGCTTGAATTGACGGTTTTTGAAATATTCCAGTTTGCAAAAGTGTTTTGGAGATTATGTGCTGTGTTGTTTTACCATAGTGTAATACTCTTCCCTAGTCTAATTCTCTTTCCATTTTTAGGAAGGAAAATAAGCTTTTCTTAAATACAGGTTAGTTTCGCAACAGTAATCCCTAGTGGATTAATCTGGAAATTACAATAGCGCACTCTGCTGGTAGTACAGAATTATTACATAGAGGAAACACTCAATAGCATTTTGAAGTCTAATTCTAAGTGTTATAAATACACACATGCTTCATCGCCGAGATAGAATTGCAAGTGGTTTCTAATTATAAGATAAAACACTTTATATAATACTCTTTCAAATAAGCAAACAAATGTATTGAAGCTAACACAAATTATGACATTTACATAATTCCAAACACTTCGGAAAGTGGAAGATTTTCACCAGATTTCTAATTTTCATATTTCATAGTCAAAACCATACACTGTACAATTTTTATTTTTAGCATTTCAGATTTTATAATTTGCATAATTTGTATCTTTTAATTAGCTTTATTAAAAAAAAAAATACTAAAAAAAAAAAGAACAGATTTAACAATTCTGATGATGTAGGATATTTTGAAGGAATACAAAGGTACTAGTCAGAGGACTAGTGCTTTGATCATTCGAATAGTTAGAGAGCATGTCACCGAAAGAAACTAAGTTGAGACCAAAAGCAGAGCCAGGCTCAACTGCAGATATCAAGGAAAGGGTACAAATCAGATCAGATGCTACAACAGTTCCAAAACTTAGACAGAAGACATGGAACCAAATAGAGAAACTGTTGGAACAGTGGCAAACAAGAGGACTGGTTCCAGCAGATGATCAACCTGGACCAACAAAAGCCCATAGAAGAGCAGTACTCGACTATGAGCACGAACAATGCCTACAACAGCTAACAATATGGAGAGAAGCTGAAGAAAGATTTATAAGAGTTACAAGTCTGATACTCCATCTGGAATATGCCAGCCTATTGGCACACAGCATAAATGTGGTCCGAGTAGCAGACCTGCCAGTGAGGGAAGACATAGCAGAAAAAACCAAAGAGGCTCCAGTTATCCAAACTCCGAAGCTGTATCTAAGCCTGGCCGAAGTCCCTCCTCCCTCCCCGAATGTTGGTTCTATAGGAGAAGTCTTGCAGTTGGATGGAGTCTCCATGAACAAACATCTCAAAGAATTGGAGTATGAAGTAAGAGTGCTAACCAGTCAATCAAAACACCTGATAGAAGAGAACATACGATTAGAAGAAATCACAGAAGAAAGACAAACACAAAAGACAGAAATGGAAGCACTACAACTGAGACTCTTGAAGATGCAAATAGCTGAGAAAGATACCGAAGCTATTAAAAACAAGAAAGCGGCAAGGCAAATGGCAGCTACATCAGGGATGGCCATAGAACCAGAGAAGGCAGGTCAGACACCTCCAACAATTCAAGCTCGGGAGGTGCCAGAGATTCAGGTGCAGAATCAACAATTCCGAGGAAGACAAAGTGGCAGAGGAGGAAAGCCACGATCAAGACGAAGAACAGATGAAGGCTGCTACAAATGTGGTCAGCTGACACATTGGTCCAGAGAGTGTCCGCAGAACATTGCACCAAACAACGGCTCTCCATGCAGATACCCCGGGGGAGGTTACCATGATGACGACGGAGGCAGGGGGTCCCAGAGATGTCAAAGACAAACAGGGGTGCCAAACATGACCCAAATGCCACTGACACCCTGGTATCAACCACAACAATGAGGAAGCTCAGAGGACCAGACCACCAGGTGATGCATCTTCAGCACAAGGGTATTTTGAAATCTTCAGCTACATTGAGCCATATCTGTCACCACAGGAGGGAGAGGTTTAATGTAAAACATGACAGTCAGTAGCATATTGCATTTACACATAAAGCATAAAACATAGTAGAACATTTAGCAGACTATTTTTGTAATTATGAGAAGGAAAGAGATTACGAGTGATGTTGTTCCCCTACACAGAAAACTATTGTGTCCACATAGCTAGTGAGGTCAAGACGACAGGTTTCCACCCAAAAATATGAAGACGGAAACCTAGTACTCGCCCAAGACGGAGGATCCTTACCTCCTGTTTACACCGACTGCAGTTCAAGGGGCGGCGATACACCAGACGTGGAGCTGTTGAGACCTAAAAACAGAAACTCGATTCTGCTGTGGTGAAGTCTGGCTACAAAGGGAGGTGTCCGATAGGGTCGCTTGTCTCAAACCAGTGAAGAAGTCAACAAGAACCCAGCAGAACTAGAGAGTGACTGTTGTCGGGAGAACAGTGACAGAGCGACAGAGACTGGCCCAACATTTCCAGCCAGTACATAGATAGACCCCGTCAGAAGACCGGGGCTGTGTTTAAAGGGGAACTTCATTTATTGTTAGTGGAAGTGTAGTTTTTTAGTCAAACAATTATGTGATTTATGGAGTCAGATTACATTTTTTCTCATAAACACAATTTTATAATCGGTCTGAAGTATCTGTTTTAAGGCAATGAGCTGCAGATTAAATAACATAACACTGATTGAGAGCTTGGATGAAGAAGTTGTAGGGTTTTTACAACAGTTTCAAGAATCAGTTTTTATTTATTTATTCTTGAGTGACTTTACTGATTTATAATGTAGTGCGTAAGGCAATATCTCATTTTGAATGAGGGGCACCAGCCCTCCATGCATGTCACCCTCTGTGAGAATAGTTCGTATTTTCCCTCTAGTTTGGAGAAATATTATTTTATTATATGTTTGTTCAGCAGTATCAAACAATCCTCTAATCCTAGAATTATTGAGACGCATTAGCGACACCAGGGGTATTGTTGTCGCAGCAACAATGATGCATAATACCAGGACAAAAGCCATTCCTGAAACAAGTAAACACATTTTTGTGCTAATGGCAGATTTTAGTGAATATGTTTGTATACCATCAGAAAGCCATACATCATATGATATATTTTGTACACCTTATGGGTACACGGAGAAGTTATATTTATTTTGTGCAACGTTATGGGTTTTACATGTCCTGTGCAGAATAGGGTAATCATTGCCATATTGATTGAGCATGTTATGCTCAAAGGAGGGAGTGTCATGATTATACAGATATGTTGATTTCAGTGACGTTGTAGTTAATGAATAATAACATGTATTTAATAATAGGTCACACAACGACAAAAGGTATGCTGAAGCTTGGGCCTCCTCCAAAGAGGGAGTATTCCAGTTTTAGATATTAGACGAATAGAAGTGATGAATATGTCAGAACTCTGAGTAATATTATCCAAGTTTTGTCTACACAGGCTAGCAAATCTACAGAGATACCAGACGAGATTCCTGTTCGGCCAGGTGATTGGGTGAGGGTGAAAGTTCACAAAAGACAGTGAGCTGATCCCGGTGGACGGAACAGTGAGAAGTTGTAATGAACTTCACACGAGCTCCGGTTTAAAGGTAAAGAAAAAGGAGCAAATTGACACCACCTCACACATGGTCACCCTTCACCGGCAACTTCCAGAATTGGGAGTTAGGACTGATTTGGCAGAGCTGGAACAAAACAATAAATAGAAATAAGATAAAGATAGAAACAGCTCAAAAGACAAATTGTCTATAGATTTTTATAGATTGTATACTAAAGTGAAAACCTATTTTTTGTTTTACATCTGAAAAAGAGTCCAATTTTCGTATACGTTATTATAGTACTCATTATTTAAATTCTGTAACTGACACAACCAGAGAGAAAATAGAGATGACAAGAACAAAGCCAAACCAATTGTGGGGTCCCCTAGGGATAAGAGTCAGAATAGCATTGTTGATTGTGCTCATTACACTTGGCACCTTTTTGGTTGGATGGGGAGTACACTATCAAGTAAGACATGGATCCATTAGTTCACTCATAGATAATGCCCACATCACTAACAGAACTCCAGCTGTGTTTCAGAGGGTTTCACTTATCCCCAGAGCCAAAAGATCAGCTGAGACACAAGAGGAGGAGTTAGAAATACTCGGTCCCAAAGGTGAGGCGGTTACAATCAAGATGATTCACCCCCCATATATGCAGTTCTTGTATCAAATGATGAGATGGGTTTAAGTGATTGGGATATGTAAGTGATGGGGATTTACAGATTAGGGGAATCTCCAAATACACTGGATCCATGTTTTAGTCTGTACCAGAAACACCCCTGTTAAGTTTATGGACAACCGACCGGTGACCTGAGCAAAATTATTGAAAATGATTACAGTAGAAACAGGCTACTAACCCACAAGTACTGCTTTGTACGTACAAACCCTATAAACAAAATTCCCCAGCAGATTGTGGCGACATTGCAGATATGTCCAGTCACAAAAGTTACTTAAAATATGGGGACGTTATTTTATAGTGTGTGAAATATGTGGAGCTTGAAACATGTAGGTCTTTTTAATTTATAGAAGAAAATGGTTTCCTGAAAGAGTTATTTGGAGTAGCCATGTTACAGTGGGTGGAAACAATGTTTAGCAATTGAACATTTTAATTTTGAAAAACTAGTATAATTGGGAATAATACATGCGGGGCCTTGGATCACTCATTTTAATGGTGCATATTTTCGACAACAAATATCGTTCAGGGAGAAGGGGTCGCTCAACCCACCCTGCAGATGTTTTAAATCTTACTTGCAGCTTCAGAGGGATGCACGGCACCAGAGTATGAGTTTTAAAAGACAAGTGCCACCACCTCCTAATGCTCATCCATTAATCAGTGATGACCTGACATTTAGAGATGTTATTTAAAGGAGAAACATATCTGCCATGAGTGAACATTCCTGAATTGAACTACAAACCATTAAAGAAACCACTTCTGTTTTTAAAGTCCTTGTTAAAGGAGGGAGTAATTATCACATGCTCGGGCACCCAAGGTTCCACACACTGTTAGCATGGTTATTTAAGTAGACCAGAATTGAAAATAAATTAGTATAATGCGTTAGTGATATTCCACCGGTTTTCACACCATTTCAGGGACCTTATCACTGCATTGATTGATCACGACGGCCTCTTCTAGAGAACATATTACTTTCATACCTTAAATGGTATGAAAGGAGGGAGGGTACATTTCTCAGGAGGAGACAGTTACAAATGCTAGCAGAACCGGATGATCCACCGCCATATACAGATGTTGAGGAAAATGATGAGTTAGTTTGAATGAGTTTAAATGATATGGATGTTCAGAGATGAGATTATTCAATGAATGTCCAGCCGATGTGATTCTTTAAATGATGAAATCATGTGAAGAAGTGAGCAAAATAAAATGCTAAAATGGAGTGAATCCATTTCAATTTACCTATACTATTCCAAGATAGTGTATTGTTTATTTTTCATTATTATCCTATACTATTCCAAGATGGTGTATAATCTTTATTATTTATTATTTTATTTTATTCTTTATTAGCCATACTGTTCTAAAATGATGGATCACATGTTGTATGGATCATTGATATTCTAAAATGGGTCGTTTCTTTTCACTTTGTAAAAACAAGTGCCTTAACACTGAGCGTGGTATGAGAACGGTTTCTGTGAAAGGAGGGAGGAAGAAATGTTCTGATATCAAACCATTGCTGCTATTTTGAAGAACCATATTGAATGTTAACACGAGAAGTTATGCACAAGGGAAAACTTTTATGTTTGAACAGTCAAAGTATTTTTGTATTTTTCTAAGGTTGATATTAAAACCATTCCATTTTATTGTATGTTTTTTATATGAGTTAAGTACTATGCAGAGTTCAGTGCACCTTAAACACACAGTCAGTTTAATTGCTGTTTTATACTGAAAAACCAGAAGTTCTTGTACACAACCAGGTGTTAAGCTTTTATTCTGAAAATCCTTCATCTCCGGTTAGCATAAGGCTAATATACCATTTACTATAGAGGTGAATTTTGCACCGATATGATATGATGTTGCACAGCGAAACCTACTGATTTCAACACTACAACTATAGACGTCGAGATATTATTATTGTTGGATAAGGTACAGTTTATTTGATTACGTTATTGTTTACAGAAGTGGTTAGCATGTGACAACATTCAGACCGACCGGAAACCAAACTGCTGTGAAGTATTTCCTGTATTTTTAGGAGTATTGATTACAGCGTTTAGAATGTGTTAAATGAAAAGTCATGAAAGAGTTAAGGAAGAGAAAAGGCGTGTTTAGATATATATTGAATGTACAATGTCTTTATCCTCTGATATGCGTAACAACGGATATTGAAATGTGGTGAGCTGGTCTGCAGGGAGGAGCCAGCAGAGGATATATATTCAGCACGACCTGAGGGGACGGCCTCTTTTCTTCACTACCAGAGCCAGAGATCACAGCTGTATTTCTGTTCGGACTATATTCTGTTTGTGACATTACCACGCTTTTTATTAATTAAAGTACCAATTTGAACCTTCTCAGAGACTCCATTTAGTCTCCTTTTTAAACTTCTTACCTGGACGTGAGAATAACGAACACAGCATAACAACAGTGCAGTACAAAGAGCAAGTAAATAACTACAAGAAACACAGACGGTCACATAATGACTGTAAATATTAACAGTGTTTAGTAGTGTAAAAAACATAGTGCCAGATTCATAATTGCACGTTATTATAGAAGATCATTAATAATTAAATATATAATATACATAGTTAACTACACAAGTATGTGTTTTTACAGGTACGTTGCACGCATGCATCAAAGTCCGTTTGGGGAGCCACTGCCGCCCCAAATGGCTGATGCTGACTTTATGTTACACATACAAAGTGGGAGGAATCAGATGTGATTACTCCCTGTAGGGGGCCGGAGTCTGCAGACCCCCGGAGAACATGCCCGGACATGCCCAATGTTCCCAATGTTCCCAATGCTCCCAGAGGATAGAGAGACTCGTGATGATTCAGGCTGCTGCTGATGTCGAGGAAATATCACACCAAACTTTGCATGTTATCAGATGTTCTTGTTTGAGAACTGCTTCAACTGTCCAGAGCAGATTGAGGGACATTGCAGCACTTAAAGGAAAGCTTCTACATTTCACACAATACTGTTAAGTTCTTCACCTCTGTTAGAAATTAAAATCAATGTTTTATGGCATAATGTACCTTAAACATGGCGTCAGAGAACCCGGAAGTTCTCAATACCAAGCTTTTATTCTGAAAATCCGTCATGACGACATCTGGGACTACTGCCCATTAGTATCATTAAAGTGGCTATTGACGCCGTTAACATGTATTACATATAATGTTATGAAAGAGATAAGGAGGAGAAAAGGCATGTGGAAGTAAGCAATGAATGTAAAATGTCGAAATCCTCTGTTTAACGCGATATCGGACACGAACGAGGGGGAAGTCCCCTGCGTCACTACAGCTCCCAGAGAGGAGGAGCGAACAGCCAGCAAGCGGGAAAGACGAATGCTTGTAAGCTCTCTTCTGCACGGCCACCAAGGGAGAGGAAGCTGCAGACTTTCTCTCCTGACTGAACAATATCCTGCTTGTAACATAACCGCGCTTTTTATTAATTAAAGTACCAATTTTGTACCTTCTCAGAGACTCCATTTAGTCTCCTTTTTAAGCTTCTTACCTAGACGCGAGAATAACGAACACAGCATAACACCTCACACAGGACAAATGTTTTCAACAAAACTATCACGTTTAGAAGCTTGGTTTTGACCCGAGTCTCTTTGAGAAATGACGGTGAAATGTTGGGGCTTTTCCTAGCGCCCAATCAGGAAAAGGCACCAGGTGGACACGAAACAAGGGTTCAAACTAGTAGCTTTGTTCTTGGAGGCAGGAGGGTCTAACTGAGCATCTGAGAATGTTTCTGATGGGAAGAATAATGCATGTGGTGGTGTGAGTTTATAACATGACAGATTTCCTAAAACTAGATGACAATACTTGCACTAAAGTCTAATCGTGATAGGCCTCGTATCAACAGTCGTATTGATAGACAAGTATGAGACAAAGAGCTTCAGAAAAGCTGTCACACACACTGCTCACACACACACACCGCTCACACACTGCTCACACACACTGTTATCCTGACACAATGACAACAAAGAGGAAACAGACCTGTCTGGACACCATCCCAGAGAGAGAGAGAGAGAGAGGGAGAGAGAGAGGGAGAGAGGGAGAGAGAGAGGAGAGAGACCCCCACTCTGTTATTAGAGAGAGAGAGAGAGAGAGAGAGAGAGTGAGAGGGAGAGAGAGAGAGAGAGAGAGAGAGGGAGAGAGAGAGAGTGAGAGAGAGAGAGAGGGAGAGAGAGGAGAGAGACCCCCACTCTGTTATTAGAGAGAGAGAGAGAGAGAGAGAGAGAGGGAGAGAGAGAGAGAGAGAGAGAGAGAGAGAGAGAGAGAGAGAGAGAGAGAGAGGAGAGAGACCCCCACTCTGTTATGAGAGAGAGAGGAACAAAGAACAACATGCGGATGAACTCCTCATTGTCTCCAGCTGACACATCCTATGAAGCAGTCCAACATGTCAACTTTTATTTCTGTCCTGTAAAGCACACACACACACACACACACACACACACACACACACACACACACACACACACACACACACACACACACACACACACACACACACACACACACACACACACACACACACACACACACACACACACACACACACACACACACACTCATGGGGACCTCCAATTTGTCCCCAAAAGGGAAGCCAGTCCCCACACGTGACTGTGTAAACAGATGTAGGTCCCCACAAGTATAGTAATGCAAGGCAACACACCACATACACACACACACACACACACACACACACACACACACACACACACACACACACACACACACACACACACACACACACACACACACACACACACACACACACACACACACACACACACACACACACACACACTTTGCTTGCTTAGTGGCTGAATCGCCCTATCCTGGACCCACAGATCTATGGCAGGTAGGACAAGTGTATGTGGTGGCAGTAGCCACGGCAACTGTAGGCGTGTTCCTCCTGAGTCTCCTCTCCTGTCTCCTGGCTGTCCTTTCCTCCTCCAGCATTGGGGTCCCATCCTGGCACAGCTGGCGCCAGGTGTTATGGTCAGCAGCAGCGTCCTCCAGGGCCTCAGGTCTGATCTTACATTTCTTTAACGCAGTCTTCAGCTGGTCTATATAGCGCTTCTTCTGCCCTCCAGCAGAGCGTCGGCCATGGTGTAGCTGGCCATAGAGCACTCTGCGAGGCAGGCGGTTTGAGGGCATCCTTACTACATGGCCCAGCCATCGTAGCTGGTGCTGAGTCATTGTGGACTCAATACTCCTGCAGTTAGTCTTCGAGAGTACTTCAGAGTGAGGCACACGATCATGCCAGGTGATTCCTAGGATGCGCTGAAGGCAGTGTATGTGGAACTGCTCGAGGGCCCTGATGTGGCGGCTGTAAGTTACCCAGGCTTCGCAGCTGTAAAGGAGGGTAGTGATGCAGATGGCTTGGTAGACACAGACCTTCGTGCGGAGACGGAGGTTCTTGTTTTGAAAGACCCTACGCCGGAGTCTCCCAAAAGCAGCTGATGCCTGCTTTATCCTGTTTCGGACCTCATTGTCGATGGTGCTGTCTTCAGAGAGAATGCTCCCCAGGTATCTGAAGGACGCTTCAACAGACAGTTGTTCACCAGCAGCAGTGAAGGTAGCTGGTGTAGATGGGATGTTGGTACTCCACTGGCAAACTACTTCCGTCTTGATGGTGTTGACGGTCAGTCCCATCCTGCTGCACGCTCTCACCCAGCAGTGAGAACAGACTGGAGGTCTTGTGGACTGTGAGATACGAGAGCACAGTCGTCTGCACACTGTAGCTCAATGACTCTCTCCCTTTGCAGTTTGGTGGTTGCCTGGAGCCTCCTTATGTTGCAGAGATTGCCATCTAGACGAAAGTCCACTGCCACACCGCTACTGTCCTCAATCTCCTTGTGGAGAAGCTGGGTGACACATAGCGGGAAGATGTTAAAAAGTACTGGTGCTAATACACACCCCTGCCTTACCCCTGTGTGTTCAGGGAGGGGATACTCTTGTCCTCCTATAGTCACCGAGCAGTCATTCCGTCATGAAATTGGCGGAGGATGTTGACAAACTTTTTGGGGCAGCCAAACCTGATAAGGACTTCCCATAAAAGTTCTCTCTGGACAGTGTCGAAGGCTTTGGAGAGATCGACAAAGGCCATGAATAGGTCCTGATGTTGTTCCCTGCACTTTCCTGCAGCTGTCGAGCTGTGGAGATCATGTCCGCCGTGCTCCTGCTCTTCCTACACACACATTGTGATTCAGGCAGTAGTACTCGGTGGTGTTTTTAATCAGCCTCTGGAGCATCACCTTTGCCAGGACCTTACCGGCGACATCAAGGAGCAAGATACCCCTGCTGTTGCCACAGACAGCCTTGTCACCCTTGTTTTTTGTACATGGTGACAACATTGGCGTCTCTGCATTGTTGTGGGACGATCTCATCAGCCCAGACCTCGTGATGGACTTGTGTAAAGCTCTTGTACAGAGGTCGCCTCCTTGTTTCAATAGCTCAGCAGCGATGTTGTCATTACCAGGGGACTTGTTGTTTTTAAGGGAACGGATAGCTGATTGGACCTCCAGGAAGGTCGGGGGCTGGTCTAGATTGTGCATAGGAGGAAGTGTAGGCAGGTCGTCAAGGACGGTGGGGTCTGCATCAGAGTCCTGATTTAGCAGGGTACCAAAATGTTCAGCCCATCTCAGCAGAATGCTATGCTGGTCCTTCAGGACTGTCTGTCTGCTGTTTTTAGGGGAGTGATACAGCGGCTTATTGGTCCGTAGATCTTCTCGACAGCATTGTAAAAGTTGTGCATGTCATTTTTATCGGCAAAAGACTGGATTTCGTGTGCCTTTTTAGTCCACCACTCATTCTGCATGACCCGAGTAGCCCTTTGTACTTCCCGACAAATTCTTTGCCATTGCTGCCTGGTGCTACTGGACGAGGGGCTCTTTAACGTTGCCTGATGTGCTCTGTGCATGTCCTTCAGCAAGTCATGGATGGTTTCCGAGTTTTCATCAAACCAGTCTTGATGGTTCTTGCTCTTATAGCCGATTATTTGGGCTGCTGCCTCATAGAGAGCCGAGCTGATAGAGTTCCACTTCTGGTCCATGGTGTTCTCAGATGAGCTCAAGGACAACTCCACCCCCCCCTAGTTTCTCAGCCAGGGAGCAACGAAATGCATTCCTTGCATCAGGGTTTTCCAGGCGGGTGCAATCTAGTCGCCTCCTTCTGGGTCCTTGCAGCCGCAGTGGGGGGCGCACTTGCATGTGGACCTTGGCCATGATCAGACGGTGATCTGTCCAGCATTCTGCACCTCTCATGGCACGGGTGATGTGAACGTCTCTGATGTCACTTCGCCTTACAATGACATAGTCTATCATGTGCCAGTGTTTGGAACGAGGGTGCGTCCACGAAGTCTTGTATTTAGCCTTCTGCTGGAAGATAGTGTTGGTTATGGTCAGGTTATGCTCAGAGCAGAGAGTGAGTAATCTCAACCCATTTTCATTAACCTGGCCAACTCCATGCCTGCCAAGCACTCCACTCCATATGCTGCTGTTTTGTCCCACTCTGGCGTTAAAATCACCAAGCAAGAAAATCTTGTCATTCTTGGGGATCCGGCGAAGAGCCTCGTCCAGTGACTGGTAGAAAGAGTCCTTGGCCTCACTCTCAGATGGCAGGGTCGGTGCATATGCACTGAGAAGTGTGGCAAAGCGGTTCTTAACCAGGGGGATACGGAGGGTCATTACTCTCTCACTAATGCCAACAGGTGTTTCAGCGAGTCTTGGTAGTAGGGTGTTTTTGATGGCCAGTCCTACACTGTGCAGATGTTGCCCTCCCGACGGGTAACCTTTCCAGAAGAACGTGTAGCGCATCCCTTCCTCTGTTAGAGAGCCTTCATCCAGGATTCTGGTCTCACTCAGAGCAGCAATGTCCATGTTGTAGCGACTCAGCTCAGGAGCAACCACGCACGCACGCACGCACGCGCACACACACACACACACACACACACACACACACACACACACACACACACACACACACACACACACATAGGAACAGTTCTTCTGACAGCCTATGAGACATCCACATGAGATTTTCTTGGTCATCGACGCAGGCCAAGCTGGCTTTGTATATGGTACCGGAACCACATGTCCATTGTCCAGAGACCAATCCAAATGATGTGCATGGGGGGATTTCTGGCTTTGCGATGTGTGCGTTCTTATCAATGATGGTTGCCAGAGCAGCCCTTTTCAGGTGTAGCAGAAATACATTCTCTGTTGGCAGTAGTAGCTTTAGGAGCATCAATTTGCTGTTCAGGAACTTGTGTGCTCTCAGTTTGCCCAGATCAGAACCCTCAAAGTGATCAGCTTTGGATGTTTACACAGTTATGGTGAGGTCTCGTGCCTGATTGAGGAGGTCATCTGTTATGGCATCGGCAGGGTTCTCACCAAACTCTTCAAGTGCAGGTATGTCCAGACTCATGCTGCTCTTGAACCATGCCTTCTTGCCCGTGAAATATGGATAACTAGTGGTATCTCTGTCACTCAGACTATGGATAAAGGGCATGGCACAACACTGTGAAGGTCCCATCACCACAACCATTGTATGTTTAGGCAGGTATGCATTCTGGCCTGTTCTCACCCACATCTCTGTTAGATCACTGAGGTGCGTTGCACCAAAGTACAGGCATATGGTATTGCTTTGGTGTCATTGGCATGTATGACAACTCTGTCAACTCCCTCATTCTGGACACTACATAGAGTGTGGAGGAAGATCCTAGTGCAGCCTCCTGCTGTGTTGATTCAAGAGCAGGAACATACATAACAGACCCTGCTGTGAGCACCACACTCTTCTTCTCTTCTTTGAATCCACCACCCAGGTAGAGATGAGTGGGGCCAAGACCAGGTACCAGTTGTTCATCCTGACACCACTTCTCACTAGGGTTAATTTCGTCAGCTATTTTTAATTTAGTTTTAGTCTTAGTCCTGTGTTAAATTTCCTTTTTAGTTTTAGTCATATTTAGTCACCTTCATCCTGTTTTTATTTAGTCAAGTTTTAGTCGACTAAAAGTCTGAGCATTTTAGTCTTATTTTAGTCGACTAAAACAGTAAACATTTTAGTCAAGATTTAGTCGACTAAAAGTCTGAGCATTTTAGTCGTTGACGAACATATTTCGTCATAGTTTTAGTCAACGGAATTAACACTACTTCTCACAAAGGAGGCTCAGCAGGTTTGCTTTGTTAGCAGACACTGCAAAACACTCCTTTGGATCGGGAGCTGTGTACTGCTCACTGACTTCATACACTTTAGCTGGTTTGGATCTGGCATATCTCTGTTCCTGCTCAGCTGACTTGAGGCTGGTTGCACTGTATCTGTCACAAGAGAAGTGTATGATGTCAGTGCCAGGACACTGGTACAATGTATGATGTCGTTCAGCGATCACTCCAAATCCTTCACCTCTGTGGAAAGACCAATGTCGTATGGCGGACATGGCATCAATCAATCAATCAATCAATCAATCAATCAATCAATCAATCAATCAATCAATCAATCAATGTTTATTTATAGCCCAATATCAAAAATGTTAAATTTGTCTCAGTGGACTTCACAGTTTGTACAGAATATCAGTATGACAATACGACACCCTCTGTCCTTAGACTCTCTGTCCTTAGACCCTCTATCCTCAGACCCTCTGTCCTCAGACCCTCTGTCCTCAGACCCTCTGTCCTTAGACCCTCACATCGTACAAGGAAAAACTTCCAGAGAAACCCCACAGTTTAAAGGGGAACATGGGAGAAACCTCAGGTAGAGCAACAGACGAGGGATCCCTCTCCCAGGACGGACAGACGTGCAATAGATGCCGTGTGTAAATTGAAAAGTAACATAGGTAGTCCAAATGTTTGGAAATGCATGTGTGTATAATAGGAAGATGAATCCACGAGGATATCCATCCAGGACTTATGATCCAGGACCACAGCCACGACTCGCGATCCAGGGCTCGCGATCCAGGACACAGGACCGCAGGATCATCCATGACTCCGGATCCCAGCGTATATAGACACCAAAAAGAAAGACATGTGGGGAAGCTGGGTTAATGGGAACATGAGAGTACACAGGTAGAGACAGAGAGAAGGAAGAAGTAAGATGTTCCCCGGCAAACTAAGCCTATATCAGCAAAACTAGAGGCTGAATCTAATCAGCCCTAACTATAAGCTTTATCAAAAAGGAAGGTCTTAAGCGCACTCTTAAAAACGGATAGGGTGTCTGCCGCCCGAACACAAACTGGAAGCTGATTCCACAAATGTGGAGCTTGATAAGAAAAGGCTCTGGCTCCCATTGTACTTTTAGAGACTCTAGGAACAACCAAAAATCCTGCATTATTGGAACGCAATGCCCTAGTAGGACAGTAGGGTATAATGAGTTCTGTAAGGTAAGATGGCGCCTGCCCATTAAGGGCTTTGTAGGCGAGAAGAAGAATTTTAAATTCTATCCTGTGTTCTATAGGGAGCCAGTGTAAGGCAGCCAGAACAGGAGTAATGTGGTCCCTTTACCTAACATACCCTAGGGACCAGATGGTACACTGGTTGGACATTTACTACCGGCCGCGGTCTGCCTAGTGCCAGGGTAGTTGTGTCCATATAACCGACCGCAATGCATAGCGGGAAGTCGGTTATATAGACATCAACAAAATAAGTGTTTAACGGTGATTTAAACTAGTTTATGCGGGGAAAAGAGTGCTCAAAATCGGATTAAACAGGCCATTTCATCCACACCTCACGACTCCCATTAAAAGTGATTGAAATGTACAGGAATCTGTCCATTTCAATCACATTTGACGACGCATGCAGGGTGACTTTCTTACCCACGAATTAGTGTCTGAAAGCTGGGTAAGATTACTTTAAATGCAGTGTGCACATGGCTGTATTACCCAGCAATCAGTGTGTGATAGCTGGGTAAGTTTGCTGTGAATTTAAGGGAGATATGGCCCTTTCAAACACACCTCACGACTCCCATCAAAAGTGATTGAAATGTACAGGAATCTGTCCATTTCAATCACATTTGACGACCCGTCCAGGGTGACTTTCTTCCCCAGGAATTAGTGTCTGAAAGCTGGGTAAGATTACTTTAAATGCAGTGTGCACATGGCTGTATTACCCAGCAATTAGTGTGTGAAAGATGGGTAAGTTTGCTGTGAATTTAAGGGAGATATGGGCATTTCAAACAGGGAGATGTACAGGCCTTTATTACCCCGGATCTAGTGTCTGAAAGCTGGGTAAGATTACTTTAAATGCAGTGTGCACATGGCTGTGTTACCCAGCAATTAGTGTGTGAAAGATGGGTAAGTTTGCTGTGAATTTAAGGGAGATATGGGCATTTCAAACAGGGAGATGTACAGGCCTTTATTACCCCGGATTTAGTGTCTGAAAGCCGGGTAAGATTACTTTAAATGCAGGGTGCACATGGCTGTATTAACCAGGAATCAGTGTGTGATAGCTGGGTAAGATTGCTGTGAATTTAAGGGAGATATGGCCCTTTCAAACACACCTCACGACTCCCATCAAAAGTGATTGAAATGTACAGGACTCTGTCCATTTCAATCACATTTGACGACGCATGCAGGGTGACTTTCTTACCCACGAATTAGTGTCTGAAAGCTGGGTAAGATTACTTTAAATGCAGTGTGCACATGGCTGTATTACCCAGCAATTAGTGTGTGAAAGATGGGTAAGTTTGCTGTGAATTTAAGGGAGATATGGCCCTTTCAAACACACCTCACGACTCCCATCAAAAGTGATTGAAATGTACAGGAATCTGTCCATTTCAATCACATTTGACGACCCGTCCAGGGTGACTTTCTTCCCCAGGAATTAGTGTCTGAAAGCTGGGTAAGATTACTTTAAATGCAGGGTGCACATGGCTGTATTACCCAGCAATCAGTGTGTGATAGCTGGGTAAGATTGCTGTGAATTTAAGGGAGATATGGGCATTTCAAACAGGGAGATGTACAGGCCTTTATTACCCCGGATTAAGTGTCTGAAAGCCGGGTAAGATTACTTTACATGCAGGGTGCACATGGCTGTATTACCCAGCAATCAGTGTGTGATAGCTGGGTAAGATTGCTGTGAATTTAAGGGAGATATGGCCCTTTCAAACACACCTCACGACTCCCATCAAAAGTGATTGAAATGTACAAGACTCTGTCCATTTCAATCACATTTGACGACGCATGCAGGGTGACTTTCTTACCCACGAATTAGTGTCTGAAAGCCGGGTAAGATTACTTTAAACACAGGGTGCACATGGCTGTATTACCCAGCAATTAGTGTGTGAAAGCTGGGTAAGTTTGCTGTGAATTTAAGGGAGATATGGGCATTTCAAACAGGGAGATGTACAGGCCTTTATTACCCCGGATTTAGTGTCTGAAAGCTGGGTAAGATTACTTTAAATGCAGTGTGCACATGGCTGTATTACCCAGCAATTAGTGTGTGAAAGATGGGTAAGTTTGCTGTGAATTTAAGGGAGATATGGCCCTTTCAAACACACCTCACGACTCCCATCAAAAGTGATTGAAATGTACAGGAATCTGTCCATTTCAATCACATTTGACGACCCGTCCAGGGTGACTTTCTTCCCCAGGAATTAGTGTCTGAAAGCCGGGTAAGATTACTTTAAATGCAGGGTGCACAAGGCTGTATTACCCAGCAATCAGTGTGTGATAGCTGGGTAAGATTGCTGTGAATTTAAGGGAGATATGGCCCTTTCAAACACACCTCACGACTCCCATCAAAAGTGATTGAAATGTACAGGACTCTGTCCATTTCAATCACATTTGACGACCTGTGTAGAGTGGCTTTCTTACCCATTAGGTACACCGACAAAGGCACCTCTTCGGGGCCGCTCCAAGACCCCCAAAACACGGACTGAGGAGCTCCAGGATCCCTCCCATGTACCTCCAGAACTTCGAGCACCTTGGGTCCCCGGGCCCCCGAACTTAAGCACTCCCCCACGGACTAAACCAAGATGATCACACCCTCAAGAATATCGTGCCCCTGGGAATCTTAAAGGGGGGTGTATTTTGCGGTTCTTTATCGTCCGCTCATCGGCACCCATAGTCGGCCTTCTTCACAGCAGCAGCACCCAACCTCCATGGAGGATTTTTCTCGTGCCCCTGGCAACACTTAAAGGGGGTCTACTTTGCGGTGCTTTACCGTCCGCCCATCGGCACCCATAGTCGGACTTATTCACAGCAGCAGCACCCAACCTCCAGTGGAGGATGTTATCGTGCCCCTGGCAACACTGGTAAACACTGGTAACATCTGTCTAGCCGCTGGCAGGAACTTGACATCGGAAGTTGACATCGCATTTCCATTGAGCGGACACGCGTACATGTGAAGGGCAAGTCCCACGATACCTCCGTCCATAAGGCTGACATTTGCCTTACTCTGGTTAGTACACGAGCCACAGCATTTTGAATCAGCTGAAGCGACTTGACTGACTTCTTGGTACTCCCTGATAATTAGGAGTTACAATAATCCAGCCTAGAAGTAACAAATGCATGGACTAGTTTCTCTGCATCGTTTTGAGGCAAGATATGCTTGATTTTTGCAATGTTACGTAGATGGAAGTAGGCAGTCCTTGAAATTGATTTTATGTGGGTGTTAAAGGATAAATCCTGATCAAATATAACACCAAGATTCCTTACAGTCTCACTGGAGGCCAAATTAATGCCATCCATAGTTAGTATATCTTTAGATAATTTGTTTCGTAGATTCTTCGGGCCAAGTACAATAACTTCAGTTTTGGTCGTGTTTAACATCAAAAAGAATAAGGTAATCCACGTTTGTAAGTCCTTGAGGCAGTCTTGAATTTTATTTAGATGATTAATTTAATCAGGCTTGAGTGATAAATATAGTTGAGTATCATCCGCATAACAATGAAAATGTACAGAATGATGATTCCTTATAATATTGCCTAACGGAAGCATATATAATATGAACAAAATAGGTCCTACATAATAGGCATCAACGACTACTGCTGTCTTGAGGCAGTCTTGGGGAAGATCAGGGATGCTGCTTACTTTGGTATTCTCTTTCAAGATCTTCACAAGGCTTACATTGGTCCCTGTTCTCATACTGCCATCTCCCTGGAAGAGGGATGGGGGAAGGTCACCGCACTCGTGGTTGCCTATGAAGTGAACAATCTGGAGTTCTGCACCACTGGCAATGATCTGGGTCATTCGCAGAAGGGCTTCATTGCTCTTGCCAGGTGCAGAGGTTTTCCCAGACTTCTTTGGTTTCATGCTGTTTTGTGTGGAAAGTCTTTAGCTTTACAGCACATGCCTTCTTCTGGTCACTGGACAGTAACTCTGACAATGCCTTCAAACCAATTGCTTTCACACTTGTCAGGTTGTCCTTGACTGTGGCATCTGCACACTCGCCAGTAGATATATTGATCAGGGCTGTCGTGAATGGGTTGGTCTCTACTGCTGCCATGACCTTGACTACCATCTCTGCATCCCTGTTGACACAACTCCAACCAGATTCATGGTAGGGGCTGGAGGAATGGAAGTGCAGCGTAGACTTGGGCTCTGCAGAGATAGCTGTAGTGAGTGGTTTTGTGTTGACCCACTTCATCCTGGCAGCACGATTGACTGTAATGCCATCCAGACGACTTGCCTCCTTGGCATCTGCAATATATGTCTGCTCCAGAAGCATTACAGGAGAGACACAATTGTGGTTGCCATCTGCTCTATTTCCAACAAATGCACCTGCCATCAGTGCTTCATGTGCCGATAGGTTGGCTCAGTTTGTCTTTACTGTGAACTGTCAGAGATATTCAATCAGAAAGAGAATGATGGCGTCTGATCCAGCCAGAATTGTTGACTTGTTTCCATAAATAGGTTGCATTGTTTGGACCCTCACTGTAGCTTTCCAGTAGATAGTTGACCGAGTTGTCCACCCAGATTGTGATCCTTGTAGGTCCTAGATATAATTTCTGATGGACAACCTTTTAGAACATTCCATGTCTGATTTCCCCCTAAAACTGGGTTTTTCCCACTGGGTACACCAGATTTGATCACATTTTCGGAAGACCCATAATAAATTATTGAAAGATCCAAACTTCATGACTTTTTCTTTGTTACAAAGTATATGCTCCAGTCACAGAAAAATAAGAGTTCCAAATTAATGGAAACTCAAGACTGCCATGACATACATGTGCTTTAAAAGTGTGTTTAAATGTTTGACCACAACTGTAAGTTATACCTTGTGTGGATGCGCATGTTAAGTAACACAATCCTGATGAGCAGATTACCTAGTGTGAATGATGGCTTGTGTTTCAAAGTGCTTTGAGAACAAAGACAGACAAGAACAATCACTAGATCAATGCAGACCGTTTAATGTTACACAGAAGAGTTAATCAAAGTCATGACAGGAAAACTGTTCAACAACATCAACACGTGTACATCCAGGCGTAGGTGATGTTAACTTCCTGGGAAAAGAAGCAGAAACGTAAAAATGTAGTGGACTTGACTATGACTAACTATTCCACATTCAGAAGAAAATATATTCCATTTATTTTGCTTCCGTCCCAGTGACTTCCACCTCACAGAGTCTCAGGATTTTGTTTCTTCCACGAATCACAATGTTTACATACTGGCCTTCCATTCCATTGCACTTAAATGTTTTGGAGGTCCCAACTTTGATGGATGAGATAACAGCACATCTAATGAAAAAAAGATATAACAGAATTATAAGAAAAACTGTTAAAAGAGGAAATCTTTGCTTAGATCTCCCAAACTGTTATTTTCAAGAAACTGAATCATACCACTGTGTTATAAAATATATGCTGCATGAGTATTTACATGGGATTAGGTCGGCCCTTGCGTCGATTTCCAACATGGATCTGAGCACCATTGATCCTATCGGAGCAACAACCTTTCATGTTGGTGATGGTGACAGTGTTGATCCTATATGTCTTTCGAAGGTCCAGTCTCCACCATGGGTTTCGTTGTTTTCTCGTTTGGATACAGGATCTCTGTTTATATATAATGGCACGATTTCCATCTATAGCCCTTTTAGGATAGCCTCTGAAAGCAATTGTGGGCTGAGTCACTTTTCCACCTTTAGCAAGATTAGAAGTACCTGGAAAAAGCAACAACATTTGTTAATAAACATAGTTTGAGAAAGTCACAGAAGTCTTAAATGTGGTTATCTGATAAAAAAAGAAGAAAAACAGGAATTATGATATTTGATTTAACTTCAAATGTGGCCCTTTGCTCAAATTCAATACAGAACCCTTCATCTTGAACACATAATCGGTTGCAGAAGTGTTACCTGAAAGCTGACCAGTGACTTCCACCTCACAGAGTGTCAGGATTTTTTTTCTTCCACGAATCACAATGGTTACATACTGGCCTTCCATTCCATTGCACTTAAACGTTTTGGAGGTCCCAGCTGTGATGAATGAGATAACAGCACATCTAATGAAAAAAATATATAACAGAATTTTAAGAAAAACTGTTAAAAGAGCAAATCTTTGCTTAGATCTCCCAAACTGTTATTTTCAAGAAACTGAATCATACCACTGTGTTATACAATATATGCTGCATGAGTAATTACACAGGATTAGGTTGGCCCTTGCGTCGATTTCCAACTTGGATCTGAGCACCATTGATCCTATCGGAGCAACAATCTTTCCTGTTGGTGATGGTGACAGTGTTGATCCTATATGTCTGTTGAAGGTCCAGTCTCCACCATGGGTTTCGTTGTTTTCTCGTTTTGGTACAGGATCTCTGGTTATATACGCTGGCACGATTTCCATCTATGGCCCTGTCAGGATAGCCTCTGGAAGCAATTGTGGACTGAGTCACTTTTCCACCTTTGGCAATATTAGAAGGACCTGGAAAAAGTAACAACATTTGTTAATAAACATAGTTTGAGAAAGTCACAGAAGTCTTAAATGTGGTTATCTGATAAAAAAAAAAGAAGAAACACAGGAATTATGATATTTGATTGATCAAATAACTAGGTCCAAGAAAGGGTGGGTGGAGGGGGTCTGGAGGACGGGTCTCGGGTGGACGGCCCGGGGGCAAGGCAGAGTTCAAAAAGGGGCGAAGGCCACAGCGGGCGAACTCAGGGGGCCGAGCATGAGGGCGAAGGCAGCGGCAGGAAGACTCAGGGGGCCGGGCCCGAGGACGAAGACCGCGGCTCTCAGGGGACCGGGCTCGAGGGCGAAGACCTTAGCTCTCAGGGGGCCGGGCTCGAGGGCGAAGACCAGACAGCTCCGGAGGCCGGGCAGGACCCGGTGTCGGCCGAACAGGAACCGGAGCCAGTGGGACAGGCTTCGGCAGGATCCCCCACGGAAGAGGACCAGGAGTTCACAGGACACCCGGCGAGACAGGTGATGGTGGGGCCTCCAACGGAACAGGACAAGGGGTTGGCAGGACCCCCGGCAGAAGAGTAGTCGGCGGGGCCTCCAACGGCACAGGACACAGGGTTGGCAGGACCCCCGTCAGAAGAGTAGTCGGCGGGATCCCCAACGGGACAGGACATGGAGTTGGCAGGAACCTCCAACGGCACTTGAGTAGGGACTTGAGTGGGGACTCGAGAGTTGACTTGAGAGGTGACTTGAGAGGGGACTCGATAGGGAACTCAAGAGGAGACTCGAGAGGGAACTCGAGAGGTGACTTGAGAGAGAACTCGAGAGGTGACTTGAGAGAGAACTCGACAGGTGACTGGAGACTTCAAATATGACTGTTTGCTCAAATGGGACCCTTTATCCTGAACAAATGATCAGTTGCAGCAGTGTTACCTGAAGCCTGACTGGTGACTTCCACCTAACAGAATGTCTGTACCTATCCGTCTTAAATCATCTACTGGACACTTTGTGTCGCTTTATGGTTTTTAAATAGCTTTTGTGTGTGCGTGTTTATTATTGAAGATATAATACATATATCTGAAAAACAGGAATTTTGGAACATTATTGAGAACATTTGATTGAAACATTTAAAGAATATACTCACCAACATCGCCATATGTCAGTCCGAGAAAAGCCAACAAGGCAAAGAACACAACTGAAGTCATCGTCCTGTGAAGATTCATCTTCTTTCTCTAGTTTGCTCTAGTGGAAAATATACATTACAGTTCTCTTAGTTTCCAGTTGGAGCGTTGCATATTGTTAGATGCAATTCATCAAAATCAATACTGCCACTAAAATCAATGCTGCCACTAATATTGACAAAAATGTATTCCCTGAGCATTTTTCCTTCAAAAAATAACACCATTATACAAAACAACAGTGGCGTCATGCTGAGGATCATCTCACACTACTATACACCCAAGGTCTGACCAAATTCAGATCATAACCATTTAAAAAAATGATCTATAACACATCACATCATTATGGAATACAACGATTATTTTCAGTACAAATGGATAATTTCAAGTATAATAAAGTTGATCAGTAAAATACCTATCTGGAAGCTCTTTCGATCTCTGGAAGCAGCTCTGGACCTTGAAGAAGCTCTGAACCTTGAAGCAACTTTGAATCTTCTTAAACGTTTGGCGCAGATCATTATTGACACATTATTATTGACAGATGATTGACGAACACCCTCTGCAAATAATTGTTATTATTTGCATCTCCTGTTAGTAGTAGGAAACATCCTGTGTTTTCCCAAAGAAAGGTTAAGGGGGCTGAGCTAGTAGAGCATTATAACGGCATGCAGTACATGGGTTCTGCATATAAAATATCTGTTTCAACTGAAATGTTATACAATAAATACAAATGAACAAGGAAAATAACACATTTACATTCATTAAACTTTGCAACTGATAATAATTGATTCATTTAATATGAGCATCACCAGGGATCGTTTTATCATCATCATCATCGCGATAAAGTGTGCCTTTTATTGAATTGGGCAGATTTGAAGTTGTGACTGGTCTGTAAACTGTCAAGCTGATCTGGCAACACTGTTGCTCTCAAAGAACAGTTTCCAACGTTATCACAACTTTAACTCAGCTCATTTGAATCATATGAATCTGTGAGTATAGTGGAACATAAGCACAACACAATACTCTGTTCCTGCTTGTGTCATGAGACAACGGTTAGAGAGGCAACTTTATTGATGTCAAAACTGGAACAGAAAACATTTCTGATCAGTCATAATCCTCGCCATTGTTTGGTTCATTGTCTACACAAATGTAACTTCAACAACTCAGATCAAGTGCACTCACGGCTGCATTCCCATCTTTTCAGTAGAAAGCATCCTGGAGTAGAGAGACAGTCCCCAACAGGTAAGCTGTCTAAAAGCAAAAGGAATACAGACGGTAACACATATGCTGGTCAGAAGAAAGACTCGACTCGCGGTCCAAACTTTTACAAGTTAAAAATAACTGATACAAACTGGTAACCATGCACATTTTTTACACATTACATGAGCCTTCAGAAAGCCCCCGTCCTCCAGCTTATGAAATGCTAGCATACTCTGTCATCTTGGAGATATACGTAGCCCCTGAGAGGTCACATCAGAATTGCATTTAATATTTGTCAGAAAACTACACAACAAAACTAAAAGACAAATATGAATGTTTTGTCTTCACTTGTCTTTAATGTAGTAACAAAATAAACGTTAAACAATAAAAATGTATAAATAGACACATTTTGGTTGAAATAAGCATAACATTTTGAGCATCATTCTGTTGAACTTTGTCAACAGAAGACAGACAACATACACCCTTTTCTGTCAACATAGACGTTATTTAAAATAAAGCATATTTACACAGAAGCAAGGCAGGACTTTTCCCTGACCTTCATAACAAAAGAGAATATTACTGTGTGCTTTTATCTACCTGACCTGAACAATGAATTGCTCCAAATCATCTCTCTGTAACCTACAGTTATTTGTTTCTTTGCAGCCAACTAGTTGCTGTGTCTATCTATATACAGACAAATAACAGAAGGGTGCATTTCTTACCCAAGATTACTTTAGAATAATATAACATATTAGATAATGCAATTCCTGAAAAAATTGCTAGTGGGAATGCGTTATGCTGAAAAGCTGGAGCTGAACTACTATGCTGAAATGTAATGTGTAAGAAGAAATTGAAGAATTTAGAATTGAAATGATACATGAACACTAGGGGCAGAATATTTTAACTGCAAACTTTTGAACTAACTTGATGGATCTCTCGCCACAACAACGGCATTTGATGACACACCATAATATGCTTAGATGTGTTGATGATTGCATCGTTACCAAACCTGTGAAGTTTTGGGCCGTTTGGAGCATTTTCACGGAAGTTATGAAAAAAACGTGTTTCATGACAAGCATGGTGTTGCCATGGCAATGGCAGTTGAAGACATTTCAAAAGATGTCTTCACGGCTGGACTGTTAGCACACATGGGAAGTTTGAGCACTTTTTGACAACATAAGGACAAAAAGGAGTTATAGCAATATCATGTTTTAAGGCGAGGGATGCGTTGCCATGGCAACATCTTTTTAGGAAAGCTCACTAATGGTACAAAGATATGTTGAGGGCTGGACCATTATCCATCATCTGAAGTCTGGTGACCATTTTCATAGGAGTTACGACAACATCGTGTTTTTTGGCGAGGGATGCGTTTCTATGGAAACGGCATATGGTGATATGTCAGATTTGACGTAGAGCTGTTGAGGCATGGAGAGGTGATATACATGTGAATATTGGGGGACGATCGGACCGTGTCCAGTGGAGTTACAGTGGCAAAATCATGCAAACATATTATGTAAATAACCCAATTTGTGTTCTGTGAAACTGAAAAGGATATAATATATTATTTTGAAGAAGAGTCGACAGGGAGTTCTTGTTGTTATGGAAACAACATTACGGAGAAAACGTAATATTTTCTACATATAAAGACAGATAAATTAAAGAACTAAGTCTGAAAATATCAATCAATCAATCAATCAATCAATCAATCAATCAATCAATCAATCAATAAATCAATCAATCACTCAATCAATCAATCAATGTTTATTTATATAGCCCAATACCACAAATGTTACATTTGTCTCAGTGGTCTTCACAGTGTGTACAGAATATCAGTATGACAATATGACACCCTCTGTCCTTAGACCCTCTGTCCTTAGACCCTCACATCGTACAAGGAAACACTTGCGAAGAAAACCCAGTTTAAAGGGAAAATGGGAGAAACCTCAGGGAGAGCAACAGAGGAGGGATCCCTCTCCCAGGACGGACAGACGTGCAATAGATGCCGTGTGTAAATTGAAAGGATAATACATTTGCAACATAGTTAGTCCATATGTTTGGAAATACATTGTGTGTATAATAGGAAGATGAATCCACAAGGATATCCATCCAGGACCGATTATCCAGGACCACAGCCACGACTCGCGATCCAGGGCTCGCGATCCAGGACACAGGACCGCAGGATCATCCATGACTCCGGATCCCAGCGTATATAGACACCAAAAAGAAAGACATTTGGGGAAGCTGGGTTAATCGGAACATGAGAGTACACAGCTATAGACAGAGAGAAGGAAGAAGTAAGATGTCCCCCGACAAACTAAGCCTATATCAGCAAAACTAGGGGTTGAATCTAATCAGCCCTAACTATAAGCTTTATCAAAAAGGAAGGTCTTAAGCGCACTCTTAAAAACAGATCTGCTACCATATTGTATGGCGCACACTCACGCAGACTATTCTATGCTCTGTGAGACCTGTGTCTATTTTTATTGTATCTTATGTATTTGAAGCTTCAAATAAATAACCAGAAAGACAACTCTGTCTGATTCACCATTTATTTGTTTGGATCATAACAATTGGCGCTGCGAGCAGGGTCTCTGCAAGTTTGATTGGGTACACCTACGGACGCTGGTGGTTGCGCTCCAGGATCCAGTGTGAGTAGAGGAATAAGTACTCAGATCTTGTAGTGAAATTATAAGTACTCAGATCTTGTACTTGAGTAAAAGTAGAAGTACCAGAGGTTTACAGTAAAAGTCCTGCATTCAAAATGTTCCTCAAGTGAAAGTAGAAAAGTATTCTCATCAAAATATAGTGAAAGTAGCGACAGTAAAAGTAGTCGTTGTGCAGATTGTTCCATTTCAGAATATTATATATGATATGTTTTATAATGATTGATCATGAAAGTGTTCTCAAAGCTGGTGAAGGTGCAGCTAGTTTGAATGACTTTGTAGACTGCAGGGTAGCTGGTGGATTTACTCCAGGTGGAACTAAAGTCTGATTTAACGCTTGATTAGATTTCGCATCATTCATCCACATCTGTGAAGTAACTAAAGGTATTAAATACATGTAGTGGAGGAAAAGTACACCATGTACCTCTGAACTGTAGTGGAGGAAAAGTACACCATGTACCTCTGACTTATGTTCACTGCCAACCTAAAAGTACCTCAAAAATAGTAATCAATAATGTATTGAAAAGTTATTTGCTGATTGGTTTTTATATCGGCTCAGCCAGGTTATATGGGAGGCCCAGTCTACAGATGTAGCGCTTTGTTTCAGACGCCTACCCATGCGGGTCCGTGATCGGCACGGGGTGGGCCCCTGCTGAAAAGGAAAACCCCCCGCAGGACTTGAAACGCCCCCTTGATAAATACATTTAATTATAATGAAACCAGCTGCAATGGATCATGGATCCACCAGGGGGAGCCGTGAAAAGCTGCCACACTGGAACTCATGTGAAATAAACAGCTGATCTACAGGTATCTGATATAGGGGATATTTGTTAAGATCCATATGTCACGGATAGGATCATATTCTATGCTAAATAAGAGACATGTAATCATTTACTAAACATCACCATGTTTTTAATTTAACAAAATAATGTTTAATTCACGTTGGCGTAAGTCCAAAACCATCGCTATGTTTTTAGATCAGGAAATGCATCCATACTCAAACAAACGATTTTCAATCATCATCCTCACAATCATTTAATGTAGTCCTATCATATGTTCGCGAGTTGAAATTAATGCACTCAATTTAATCCACGTGAGTTTACAACAACAAAAATAATCGCTTTGTTTTTATATCACACCCAACCGGAGGAAAATGCAGCGGCTCTCACTACCGATCATCCTAATCCCACGGGCAAACAATAATATGTACAGTGTTAATAGTTTACTGTATTATTAGTGTCTAATATTACTGGGGATTTTGGAATGGTAGGCCTACTGGATTTTGATTTATTGTATCGGCTTCATATCGCAATATATTCCCGAAGTCTGAAATGCAAAAATGTCCCACATTCCCACATTCACCCTACATTTAATCATTCAAACAAAATCATATTTCGTTTCTTTTTAACGAAATAAATGTGGTTTAATCCACATAATTGACTGTGTTAATTGTTTACTGTAGTAGTGTGCACATTACTTTTCGCTGCTTGTTGCACCTGGTTAGAAGCTAAACTGCATTTTTAATCACACACGTCTCTCCACGTCTCCCCGTCCCGAAAATGATAAATAAAATAAAAAGAGGAAACAATTTTCAAGTTCAGTTTTCAACGTTTTATTTAAAATAACTGACATAACAGACAACGTATATTGTAGGCCTATCTGCTGCGGAAACCAGGAACCTATTTCGGGATCTGTTTTTCGGGGGCTCCCTCTCATTTACACGGCTCCTGATCTTATGCCACTGGTCAATGTTCAGATTTGGGAACCAATTGGAAACATAGGACTCAATCTTTTTCAACCTCTTGACGGGAAAAAAGGAAGGTGTAAATGGTTGAATGATGAATAAACAGTGAGGAGGGGTACAGTATGAATACACTAGATATACACAGCAGCCCAGCCTGAGCAGTATGAACACCAATGAGCACTCAGCTCGAGATACCAGTGAGTCGAGAGAGAGAATGATATCTGCATTTTCTCTTTTGGTTTGATTAGGACACATCCTGGGGATTGTGTTTACAAACATTGACCAGACCGTTCCCCAGCCCCCACCCCCCATGTTGCATATGCTGTCCTGTGTTGCGAACTATTTGTTTAAAACGAATTGGCCATCTGAATGTGTGGAGGAAGGGTCACATTCCACAGCCCCCCCCCCATTCTGTAGGTTTTCTTTGCATATTTCTATGCCGTAATTCATACTGGTCCTCTCACGCACATACATTCTCCTTACAGTATACATATAGGCTATATGAGTCTGTGTATCTACGGACCATTTGTTTATCTTTATTAAAAAAGTAAACGGAAGAGCGTCTGAGAGGCGTTTTTGCCCTTTTGCTTTTTACCTTACTAAATGGTCTAATGGTCAGTGGAGCGAGCGGAGGGGGGGGCCCGCGAAACTCGCGGAAGTGATTTCAAAACAAAAAGCACTCGTTTGCTTGGAACAAAGAAAACGGCCAAGACACACATTGAGTCTAGAAAATGAATGTTATTAAGGGCTGTAAATATAATAAGCCTGTTTCTAAAATTGACAACAGGCTTATGATATTTACAGCCCTTAAGATACACTTTTGTGTTTAACAGCTGACCACCATTACATACTTTGTTTTAGTAGATTTCGCATGAGAGCAAAATGTATAAATATGAGCATTACATTATATGAATATGAGAACAAAATGCATGAATGTGTGAGTGACAATATATGAATGTGTGCATTGAGATATGATAATATGAAAAGTGAAAAACAATGAACAAGACTTAACGTATTCATCATAATTAATTATATTTATTTCGTATGGATGTAGGATTTTTGACTTTGTTTAGAGCAGTGATCTTCTACTATATGCACATTTTGGACCCAAAATCACAAAAAAAACGTAAAAACAGATTTTAAAATTATATTATTTTTCATATAGGTAACACAAACATACACAACGAAACCATTTAAAAGCTGGAAATATATACATGGGATGTCACTATGATAATGTTAAAGTTTGATTGAGGTAGCATGGGATTTCATTCTGATAAGGCAAAAGTGTTATTATAAATATAATACAAATATATATATGTACACATTATGTACAAAAATCAGTTTTTTCTGTCTTTATCTGTGCCACGCTTCAAAGTGGTTTCTGTCAACTACGACACAGAGGGCAACATCACAGATTCCTCCTCCTCCATGTCAAAAAACAAGCTTAAAGCTTGACTCACGTTCAGAGTTCTCTTCATCATAGTTGAATCTTCAAAACTCTAAATCTATCTAACTATATCTGAATTCTCAATGTTTGTCTGTCACTTTACTTCAATCGCAGTCTCCCGCCGTCTCTCTTCGTCTCTCTTCGTCTCTCTTCGTCTCCCGCCGCCTGTCTTCGTATATATTCGTCTCTCTCCATTTCCCGCCGTCTCTCTTCGGTTCCCACCGTCCCTCTTCATCTATTTTCGTCTCGTTTCGTATCACTCCGTTTACCTGATTACCTCACCCCCTCCCTGGTAAATACATCCTGTTGAGCAGAATCTACAGTTTCCAGTATTTTCCGTTTCTTAAAATGATAAAATACGGTGAAGATATTAAAATATGTGCTTCCATTATTCATACTTCTGAAATATATCTGTATTAACTTTATATCATCGTATGTCCATGTTTATTGGGTATTTTTGCATGAAACAAAGACTGGGATATAGTTTCAAGCCAGTACTTTTGACAGAAATACACATATACATGCTGTTGAGCAGGATCTATAGTTTCCAGTATTTTCCGTTTCGTAAAATGATCAAATACGGCGAAGATATTCAAATGTATGCTTCCATTTTTCATACTTTTGAAATGTATTAACTTTATATCATCGTATCTCCGTGTTTACTGGGTCTTTTTGCATGAAACAAAGACTGGGATATAGTTTCAAGCCAGTACTTTCGACAGAAACACGGCAATGTTGTCCGGACTGTTGTTTTTATGCGGCACCGGCTTGAACAGGTCATGTGATCTGATCACGCCGGCGTGACGGTCGACTCCAAAGGGTTAATATTAAATACATATAAGTATGTTTACAACTTGTATTTAGAAATACTCCGTTGTAATTATTGATGCATACATGTGTTCATCCATTCAATGTGGCATCTGCTATAATGGGGTTAATGTATGATATTACTTAATAATACAATACATTATAATATATTATATGATAATTACATTTTAGTTTTATTTATTTCTTATTTCATAGTCTCTCATTATTATTATTTTTATCGCTCATCTTATTTTTGATTTTATTAATCTGTGTGAATCTGTGCTGTCCTGTTTTACACTCTCACCCTGTTGCTGTTTGAACTACTGAATTTCCCCACAGGATTAATAAAGGTCCATCTTATCTTATCTTAATGTATAAGTTGATTTACTTCAATCTACTGTACTGTGTAAAAACACCCCAACAATATTACAATAAATATACTGCATAAAGCAAGCTATATACTTTATTTGATCTAAAATATTGATGTTTCTACAACACCCAGTTGTCCTTATGTATTTTGTGAATAAAGCGCCATCTCATGGTTAACTCCTGTAATTGAACAAATGGGGAAATCTCTAGCAATTTGGAAACACCCCCAGCCACTGGCATCCGCTGGGCTTTTGACTGGGACACACCCATGTGAGTCCTATCTGGGGTGCTACATCTGTACGCACACTCTAAAAACAAATACCTTGGCTTAACAAAGAAAATCAAGGCAATAGTTTGCATCGATGGTTATTGAGTTAAGACAACTTCTAATGAAATTGTGTTAAAGCAACAAAGTTATTTGGGTTAGGGGAGAAGGCTTTTCCTCTACAATCAGAGGTGTTTTCAATTACCACTTACTTCATAATTGGTAGCATAAACACAAGTTTTTAAGTTGATTACTCCAAAAGTTACAACTTGTTTTACTGTATGATTTAAATGTAATCTTGGTAAGTTGTATGTACTTAATTACCACATGTTGAACATGAACACATGTTTTTAAGTTGACAACCATTTATAAATTAAGTTGCTCCAAATAATATTGTATTCAATAGGGTTTTTCTCTTAGCTTTTTCATTTTTTTGCCTTTTAAAGAAAGAAATTAATTGATTCCACTTTTTATTTTTGAATTGCAGGTGTTTATTTCAACACATGATGTTTCAAAAGGAGAGACTTCATTTAGTTTGAACATTTTATAGTTTATAGTTTTATAGTTTGGCTTCAGCACGTTGATTGGAACCATGCATTTAATTAAGTGGAAGTGAAAGGTCGCCTGAATTCGTTTTTAGACGTACAGATCACTCATTTTGAAATATTAAACTGAGTTTTCTTTTCTTTAATTTGTCATCCTCGTGTAAAATGCTATCACGAAACACACATTTGGTTGTTTATAGCATAAAGAACATCTGATTTAATGTGAGGTAGGCAAATAATCATTTGAGTATGTGCATATAAATATGTAATTTACAACAGCTGTAAGATGCTTGAAAAGTGCACCTTGAAAATGCTTGAAAATGCTTGAATTTGATTTTGGAAAAGGTGTAAGAACCCTCTTATGCCTTTGCCTGAAGACGGGGACGAACACGACTGTGTTGCCGTACTTTCCATTGTGTGCACACCTAGACCGGACTTAAAAGACATTCCTCTGACCAACGCTGACCTCATTTTGTATGTTGATGGGTCTGCTTCTCGCGACCAAGGGGGCACTAATCGGGTGGGTTTTGCTGTTGTTTCAGATTCTGCTGTACTCCGTTCTGAACCACTTCCATGTCACCTCTCAGCACAAGCAGCAGAGCTCATCGCACTAACTGAAGCCTGCACGTTTGCAGAAGGCAAAACCGTGACTATTTACACTGACTCACGTTATGCTTTCGGGGTAGTACACGATTTTGGGGCTATTTGGAAGTGTAGACAATTTCTGAAATCTGATGGCAAACCAGTACTTAACCATGTACTGGTTGCAGGCTTACTAGACGCCATTCTGCTCCCATCTGAAGTTGCAGTCTGTAAATGTGCCGCACACGCAAGAAGTACAGACCCAGTTTCCCTAGGAAATGCGTCTGCTGACTCAGCCGCAAAGGCAGCTGCTCTGATTCCTCTCGCACCTCACGCACACTCATTTGTTAAAATCCCTATCTCCTCCTTCACTGACAAAATGTCATCACTGACTTACATGCAGCAGCTAGCTACGCCAGTTGAGAAGGCTCAATGGAAGGCTGCTGGGGCTGTTTTTGACCCAACCTCCAGCATTTGGGTTGGTCCAAATTCCAATCCATGTCTTCCAAGACAATTTTTCCCTCATTTCGCTAAGTTGACACATGGGTTGGATCATGTGTCAAAAGGAGGGATGTTAGAGTCTATCAATCAGGAGTGGTTCACAAGGGGGTTCACAGTAACAGCTCAAAAGCACTGTGAAGCATGCCTAATTTGCATTATGCAAAATTCTGGTAGACCAATAAAGGTTACAGGACCCGGAGCACATCCACCTCCCACCAGGCCATTTGAGCACCTAATGCTGGATTTCATTGAGCTTAGCCCATCAGAGGGTAAGAAGCACTGTCTAGTGGTGGTGGACATGTGGTCCAAATGGGTTGAAGCTTTCCCAGTAAAAGCACAGACAGCAAATGCTGTGGCAAAGGCACTACTGAGGGAAATCATTCCTAGATGGGGACTACCAGACAAAATGTCTAGCAACAACGGTACACATTTTGCTAATGAGGCCATTACGCAGATAGGAGAATACATGGGCATGGACATCAGAAAGCATTGTGCTTATCATCCACAGAGTGGGGGTGGGGTGGAAAGAGAGAACGGCATAATAAAAAACAAACTAGCAAAATGCTGTGCAGACACAGGTCCGTCATGGACACAAGCTCTGCCCATTGTGCTGATGTCCATGCGGATGCGGAAAAGAACACGGAGTCCACTCAGCCCATTTGAAATCCTCTTTGGGGCTCCTCCACAGATTTGACTCAAGGCTCCAGGATGTCCTCTTCCCTCCACAACTTTGTGTGAGGATGCTATGTTGTCATATTGTGTTAACCTATCATCCACTTTAGCAGACATCTGACATCAGGTAGCCGCAGCCTTGCCTACCCCTGCCACTGGTCCGCTTCACCATCTTCAACCCGGCGACGTGTCTAAGTCACCAACGGAAGACGACAACAAGTGACGTGTCCAAGTCACCAACGGAAGACGACAACAAGTGACGTGTCCAAGTCACCAACGGAAGACGACAACAAGTGACGTGTCCAAGTCACCAACGGAAGACGACAACAAGTGACGTGTCCTAGTCAACAACGGAAGATGACAACAAGTGACGTGTCCTAGTCACCAACGGAAGACGACAACAAGTGACGTGTCCTAGTCACCAACGGAAGACGACAACAAGTGACGTGTCCTAGTCACCACCAGCACCACACTTGCACTACATACACCAAAACACACAACACACAAGGTGTCACGAGCAAGTGGGAGCTGAGCGGTTCCATATGCTCTCTGGTTCCTCGTTTGTGTTATCGGTGTGCGGAGTCTGACTGTCCGTGTCATGAAATCGACCGAGAGAATACACACACACACATCATGGAACATTTCCCCCTCGTGATGAGGGCTCGCCTGGAGAGATGACAACGCAACCGTGAGCAATGTGAATACTACTGGAGAGCCTGGACACTCATAGAATGGTTCCTCTGCATACTTGCCATGATAGTTGTGTTAGGACTAGTCCTATATTTTATGTATCTGTGAAGGACCAGGGTACAGAAAAACCAGGAGTGCAGGTTGAGGTGCAAAAATACGGATTTTATTGACCCAATATATGTACAGTTTTAAGATGGGTAATAAAATCAATTAGGTTTAAACAAAAAGGTGTATATATAAACAGACACAATCTAGCATGTACACGCATAAGCAGAACGTCACAAAAATGGGTGACATCCTGTATGCTCTTCTGTCCAAGAGCAACTCACATACCCCCCCTCATCTCCACACTGCAGGAATTTATAGCACTACTGATCAGTCCATTATTGCATGCAGGGGAAAGAGGCTCTAAAAAGGGGTGGCTTAAATGGAGTGGCCTCTTCAAACACCCCTCAGGGTTTGAGAGGAATGGTGTAGTCCAATTAGCTGACACGTCTATAAAGGCAGGTGTTTTCCATCAGCTCAGCCTTTTGCCAGGAGCAAGGTGAGCTGTAAGACACTGACAATAGGATTACACACAACACAAATCACAATAGATACTTTAATCTCTGTAATGTAAACAAAATCATAACCTTTACGATGTGTGTTCGTTTGTGAGGCTTGTAGCCCTCACAGTATCCATGGTCAGCATACAGCATGTCAGCCAAAATCGAGGTATCTAAGAGGTACATGGGGAAAGCAGGGCGAAAAGCAGGGCGAAGCACATGGGTTGAGGGGCTGGTCAAGACAGGGATTGGTAACATTACTCTAAGGGATGGGGAAGATAGCACAGTGCAGTTAGACCCGTGCGACTACATGCATTGCCCCGACCCTAAGAAACTGGGGTGGGAAGACGCCTACATATGCTATGTCGAGAATGACAGTCACACCGCCACTCACTGCTCGGGGGGCTGGACTTTTGTTTTATGGACCACCGCGCACACCGATTGGGGTTATACCTTATGGGACGACAAAACAAACATCAAAGGGAGATTGTCTATCTCCAAGGTCAATTCATCGAGCCCCGTTATCCTGTTGCAACTACAGGCTGCCCAGATATCAGACAAGGGTTAATTTGTTGTCTGTATGTGTGCATCCGGCGCCGACCCGTGTGGCATATTTTTTGGCACCCTTTTCCCCCAGGACTCATCAATGTCCGTGCCAGTTTGTCCAGGCTCTCTGACCCAGGTTGAACACCTCTGCGCGTTTATGGCTCTGACAAGGCCCATCAAGGGTGAAGACCGCGTAACCGAGTGACGTTATGCTAGGCAGCTTCCCCCACCATGCAGTAATCGGTCTAACTCCCCTTTGCGTGCATACGCAAAGTACCAACCCGTCAGCCATGTGCACCCTAGTCATTTGAGAGGGATGAAACACAGCCACTGCATCCAGAGAGTGTACCACAAAACGTCTCTTACACCACCTTATTTTTTCCTAGGCACTACTACTGGTTGTACTCGTATCCTACGGAACACATGCAGTTACGGTGCTTACGAAATCTCGTATTGTCGCATATTCGGTGTCCCTGAAAGAATCCTTTCTAACGTAGCATTCCCTGATGTTAAATATATTTCCCTCCAACTGGCCTGGCACAGTGATGCTGGGTTTAGCGCGCCACAAGATTACGTTTGGTTGTGCGGCGACAAGCTCCATCAAGTTCTGGCTCCCCTCTGGATAGGTACATGCACTCTAGTGGATTTGAATCCAGCAGTCACTGTCCTCACGTCCTTAATGTACACGACACATCATTACCCAGAGTTCCAACACCCCGACCACCACAAGGTAAAAAGAGATCTGACGTCCGCTGGAGCTAAATTCAAGGGCGGCCAGTTCCCATGGTGGGGTACAGTAAACAATGCCCATAAAATAGATACCTTACACGTCCGGCTAGAGAACCTCACTTACGAGACGACGCAAGGCTTCCAGGCATTGCCCCCATTCATAATAGCCTCTAGGAACAAGCTCATGCAGCACCAATTTGCTCTTGACCTTTTGTTCGCCTCAAAGGGTGGCCTGTGTCATGTGATCAGTGACTCCTGTTGCACTTACATTCCCTACGCCACCAAGAACATCACTGACACCGTGCTGCATCTCAACGACCGGTTAGCCGACATGAAAGCGGATGACATATTCAACGCAGGTGGCTGGGACTGGTGGTCCTGGCTTACACCAGGCGGGTGGGAAGCATGGCTGGCTAGGATAGTTACACCCCTGGCGATCATTTTTGGCCTATTAACCAGTTGTACCTGTTTGATTATCCAAATACTGAAGAAATGCGTTTCCAGCATGGTATCCTCAGCTTTCGTTGAGTATACTGCTATTCCATTACACGACAATCCTTTGCGCCACAGTGAGATAGACCAGCTAGAATCAGAAGAGTCTGATTCCGACACTACAACATAATCATGTGTACCCTCTTCTCTTATTCTCTTATTCTTACATTATATTGGAGTCTGTCCTCCACAAAAACAGCCAGTTTGCTATGATATATTTGTGATGTGTTTACTTAAACCAGCGATGGAGTGTATTCATTGATGTGTTATATCAGTCTATCCTGTCATTTGTTTTTTTATTGATCAAGTATGATCAAAAGGGGAGAATGTAGTGGACATTTTTATTATATCCTTATATGCTTAAACCAAATGCTTCTCATTTCCTGAGATGTGCTGTTTTCTTCTATCTACTCTACTTTGGGTTTATGCCCAAGCGCTTCAAGGCCACCGAGCTGATTTGGCTACTGGGTTGAGACTCACACAAAGTCACACAAGAACTTCCCTACTCTGGGAACCGTTATGCTATCTACAGCTCAAGGACAGATGTCTAATAACAATGTGACCGTGTGAAGACAGATTTCTAACCTTCTCACTCTTTCCTGTATATAAGCTTTGCTACCATATTGTATGGCGCACACTCACGCAGACTGTTCTATGCTCTGTGAGACCTGTGGCGGTCCTTGAAATTGATTTTATGTGGGCGTTAAAGGATAAATCCTGATCAAATATAACACCAAGATTCCTTACAGTCTCACTGGAGGCCAAATTAATGCCATCCATAGTTAGTATATCTTTAGATCATTTGTTTCGTAGATTCTTCGGGCCAAGAACAATAACTTCAGTTTTGGTCGTGTTTAACATCAAAAAGAATAAGGTCATCCACGTTTTTAAGTCCTTGAGGCAGTCTTGAATTTTATTTTGATGATTAATTTCATCAGGCTTGATTGATAAATATAGTTGAGTATCATCCGCATAACAATGAAAATGTACAGAATGATTCCTTATAATATTGCCTAACGGAAGCATATATAATGTGAACAAAATAGGTCCTACGAAATAGGCATCAACGACTACTGCTGTCTTGAGGCAGTCTTGGGGAAGATCAGGGATGCTGCTTACTTTGGTATTCTCTTTCAAGATCTTCACAAGACTTTAACGTGGTCCCTGTTCTCATACTGCCATCTCCCTGGAAGAGGGATGGGGGAAGGTCATGCCTATGAAGTGAACAATCTGGAGTTCTGCACCACTGGCAATGATCTGGGTCATTCGCAGAAGGGCTTCATTGCTCTTGCCAGGTGCAGAGGTTTTCCCAGACTTCTTTGGTTTCATGCTGTTTTGTGTGGAAGGTGTTTAGCTTTACAGCACATGCCTTCTTCTGGTCACTGGACAGTAACTCTGACAATGCCTTCAAACCAATTGCTTTCACACTTGTCAGGTTGTCCTTGACTGTGGCATCTGCACACTCGCCAGTAGATATATTGATCAGGGCTGTTGTGAATGGGTTGGTCTCTACTGCTGCCATGACCTTGACTACCATCTCTGCATCCATGTTGACACAACTCCAACCAGATTCATGGTAGGGGCTGGAGGAATGGAAGTGCAGCGTAGACTTGGGCTCTGCAGAGATAGCTGTAGTGAGTGGTTTTGTGTTGACCCACTTCATCCTGGCAGCACGATTGAGTGTAATGCCATCCAGACCACTTGCCTCCTTGGCATCGGCAATATATGTCTGCTCTAGAAGCATTTCAGGAGAGACACAATTGTGGTTGCCATCTGCTCTCTTTCCAACAAATGCACCTGCCATCAGTGCTTCATGTGCCGATAGGTTGGCTCAGTTTGTCTTTACTGTGAACTGTCAGAGATATTCAATCAGAAAGAGAATGATGGCGTCTGATCCAGCCAGAATTTTTGACTTGTTTCCATAAATAGGTTGCATTGTATGGACCCTCACTGTAGCTTTCCAGTAGATAGTTGACCGAGTTGTCCACCCAGATTGTGATCCTTGTAGGTCCTAGATATAATTTCTGATGGACAACCTTTTTAGAACATTCCATGTCTGATTTCCCCCTAAAACTGGGGTTTTCCACTGGGTACAGCAGATTTGATCACATTTTCGGAAGACCCATAATAAATTATTGAAAGATCCAAACTTCATGACTTTTTCTTTGTTACAAAGTATATGCTCCAGTCACAGAAAAATAAGAGTTCCAAATTAATGGAAACTCAAGACTGCCATGACATACATGTGCTTTAAAAGTGTGTTTAAACGTTTGACCACAACTATAAGTTATACCTTGTGTGGATGCGCATGTTAACACAATCCTGATGAGCAGATTACCTAGTGTGAATGATGGCTTGTGTTTCAAAGTGCTTTGAGAACAAAGACAGACAAGAAAAATCACTAGATCAATGCAGACCGTTTAATGTTACACAGAAGAGTTAATCAAAGTCATGACAGGAAAACTGTTCAACAACATCAACACGTGTACATCCAGGCGTAGGTGATGTTAACTTCCTGGGACGAAAGCAACAGCAATGAATTTACAATGTGTTGAATTGACATTAAATAAATGTTGCTAAAACAGTCATTAAGTATTTAGGCAAGATTAAATATTTTAGTTTCGGAAAAGAAGCAGAAACTTAAAAATGTAGTGGACTTGACTATGACTAATTATTCCACATTCAGAAGAAAATATATTCCATTTATTTTGCTTCCGTCCCAGTGACTTCCACCTCACAGAGTGTCAGGATTTTGTCTCTTCCACGAATCACAATGGTTACATACCGGCCTTTCATTCCATTGCATTTAAACGTTTTGGAGGTCCCAGCTTTGATGGATGGGATAACAGCACATCTAATGAAAAAAAGATATAACAGAATTATAAGAAAAACTGTTAAAAGAGGAAATCTTTGCTTAGATCTCCCAAACTGTTATTTTCAAGAAACTGAATCATACCACTGTTATAAAATATATGCTGCATGAGTATTTACACGGGATTAGGTCGGCCCTTGAGGGAATTTCCAACACGGATCTGAGCACCATTGATCCTATCGGAGCAACAATCTTTCCTGTTGGTGATGGTGACAGTGTTGATCCTATATGTCTTTAGAAGGTCCAGTCTCCACCATGGGTTTCGTTGTTTTCTCGTGTTGGTACAGGATCTCTGGTTATATGCGCTGGCACGATTTCCATCTATGGCCCTGTCAGGATAGCCTCTGTAAGCAATTGTGGACTGAGTCACTTTTCCACCTTTAGCAATATTAGAAGGACCTGGAAAAAGTAACAACATTTGTTAATAAACATAGATTGAGAAAGTCACAGAAGTCTTAAATGTGGTTATCTGATAAAAAAAGAAGAAAAACAGGAATTATGATATTTGATTTAACTTCAAATGTGGCCCTTTGCTCAAATTCAATACGGAACCCTTCATCTTGAACACATGATTGGTTGCAGAAGTGTTACCTGAAAGCTTACCATTGATTTCCACCTCACAGAGTGTCAGGATTTTGTTTCCTCCACGAATCACAATGGTTACATACCGGCCTTTCATTCCATTGCAGTTAAACGTTTTGGAGGTCCCAGCTTTGATGGATGAGATAACAGCACATCTAATGAAAAAAAGATATAACAGAATTATAAGAAAAACTGTTAAAAGAGGAAATCTTTGCTTAGATCTCCCAAACTGTTATTTTCAAGAAACTGAATCATTCCACTGCGTTATAAAATATATGCTGCATGAGTATTTACACGGGATTAGGTCGGCCCTTGAGGGAATTTCCAACACGGATCTCAGCACCATTGATCCTATCGGAGCAACAATCTTTCCTGTTGGTGATGGTGACAGTGTTGATCCTTAATGTCTTTTGAAGGTCCAGTCTCCACCATGGGTTTCGTTGTTTTCTCGTTTGGGTACAGGATCTCTGGTTATATACGCTGGCACGATTTCCATCTATGGCCCTGTCAGGATAGCCTCTGTAAGCAATTGTGGACTGAGTCACTTTTCCACCTTTAGCAATATTAGAAGGACCTGGAAAAAGGAACAATATTTGTTAATAAACATAGTTTGAGAAAGTCACAGAAGTCTTAAATGTGGTTATCTGATAAAAAAAAGAAGAAACACAGGAATTATGATATTTGATTGATCAAATAACTAGGTCCAACAAAGGGTGGGTGGAGGGGGTCTGGAGGACGGGTCTCGGGCGGATGGCCCGGGGGCAAGGCAGAGTTCAAAAAGGGGCGAAGGCCACAGCGGGCGAACTCAGGGGGCCGAGCATGAGGGCGAAGGCAGCGGCAAGAAGAGTCAGGGGGCCGGGCCCGAGGACGAAGACCGCGGCTCTCAGGGGGCCGGGCTCTCAGGGGGCCGGGCTCGAGGGCGAAGACCTTAGCTCTCAGGGGGCCTGGCTCGAGGGCGAAGACCAGACAGCTCCGGAGGCCGGGCAGGACCCGGTGTCGGCCGAACAGGAACCGGAGCCAGTGGGACAGGCTTCGGCAGGATCCCCCACGGAAGAGGACCAGGAGTTGACAGGACGCCCGGCAAGACAAGTGATGGTGGGGCCTCCAACGGAACAGGACAAGGGGTTGGCAGGACAAGGGGTTGGCAGGACCCCTGGCAGGAGAGTAGTCGGCGGGACCTCCAACGGGACAGTTCATAGGGTTGTCAGGACCCCCGGCAGAAGAGTAGTCGGCGGGGCCTCCAACGGCACAGGACACAGGGTTGGCAGGACCCCCGTCAGAAGAGTAGTCTGCGGGATCCCCAACGGGACAGGACATGGAGTTGGCAGGAACCTCCAACGGCACTTGAATAGGGACTTGAGTGGGGACTCGAGAGAGGACTTGAGAGGGGACTCGATAGGGAACTCGAGAGGAGACTCGAGAGGGAACTCGAGAGGTGACTTGAGAGAGAACTCGAGAGGTGACTTGAGAGAGAACTCGACAGGTGACTGGAGAGAGAACTCGAGAGGTGACTTGAGAGAGAACTCGACAGGTGACTGGAGACTTCAAATATGACTGTTTGCTCAAATGGGACCCTTTATCCTGAACAAATGATCAGTTGCAGCAATGTTACCTGAAGCCTGACTGGTGACTTCCGCCTAACAGAATGTCTGTACCTATCCGTCTTTAATCATCTACTGGACACTTTGTGTCGCTTTATGGTTTTTAAATAGCTTTTGTGTGTGCATGTTTATTATTGAAGATATAATACATATATCTGAAAAACAGGAATTTTGGAACATTATTGAGAACATTTGATTGAAACATTTAAAGAATATACTCACCAACATCGCCATATGTCAGTCCGAGAAAAGCCAACAAGGCAAAGAACACAACTGAAGTCATCGTCCTGTGAAGATTGATCTTCTTTCTCTAGTTTGCTCTAGTGGAAAATATACATTACAGTTCTCTTAGTTTCCAGTTGGAGCGTTGCATATTGTTAGATGCAATTCATCAAAATCAATACTGCCACTAAAATCAATGCTGCCACTAATATTGACAAAAATGTATTCCCCGATCATTTTTCCTTCAAAAAATAACACCATTATACAAAACAACAGTGGCGTCATGCTGAGGATCATCTCACACTACTATACACCCAAGGTCTGACCAAATTCAGATCATAACCATTTAAAAAAATGATCTATAACACATCACATCATTATGGAATACAACGATTATTTTCAGTACAAATGGATAATTTCAAGTATAATAAAGTTGATCAGTAAAAGACCTACCTGGAAGCTCTTTCGATCTCTGGAAGCAGCTCTGAACCTTGAAGAAGCTCTGAACCTTGAAGCAACTTTGAATCTTTTTAAACGTTTGGCGCAGATCATTATTGACACATTATTATTGACAGATGATTGACGAACACCCTCTGCAAATAATTGTTATTATTTGCATCTCCTGTTAGTAGTAGGAAACATCCTGTGTTTTCCCAAAGAAAGGTTAAGGGGGCTGAGCTAGTAGAGCATTATAACGGCATGCAGTACATGGGTTCTGCATATAAAATATCTGTTTCAACTGAAATGTTATACAATAAATACAAATGAACAAGGAAAATAACACATTTACATTCATTAAACTTTGCAACTGATAATAATTGATTCATTTAATATGAGCATCACCAGGGATCGTTTTATCATCATCGCGATAAAGTGTGACTTTTGTTGAATTGGGCAGATTTGAAGTCGTGACTGGTCTGTAAACTGTCAAGCTGATCTGGCAACACTGTTGCTCTCAAAGAACAGTTTCCAACGTTATCACAACTTTAACTCAGCTCATTTGAATCATGTTAATCTGTGAGTATAGTGGAACATAAGCACAACACAATACTCTGTTCCTGCTTATGTCATGAGACAACGGTTAGAGAGGCAACTTTATTGATGTCAAAACTGGAACAGAAAACATTTCTGATCAGTCATAATCCTCGCCATTGTTTGGTTCATTGTCTACACAAATGTAACTTCAACAACTCAGATCAAGTGCACTCACGGCTGCATTCCCATCTTTTCAGTAGAAAGCATCCTGGAGTAGAGAGACAGTCCCCAACAGGTAAGCTGTCTCAAAGCAAAAGGAATGCAGACGGTAACACATATGCTGGTCAGAAGAAAGACTCAACTCGCGGTCCAAACTTTTACAAGTTAAAAATAACTGATACAAACTGGTAACCGTGCACATTTTTTACACATTACATGAGCCTTCAGAAAGCCCCCGTCCTCCAGCTTATGAAATGCAAGCATACTCTGTCATCTTGGAGCCCCTGGGAGGTCACATCAGAATTGTCTAATACAACCTTACTCCACAGACAATAGAGAAAATATCCCTCAAATATTGGTAGTGAATATATGCTCTTTCAAATTGTTAGCATTAAAATAGATGTTACGGTTGAGTGAAGCAGGCAGGACCCAAATGCAGAATAAACTGCAAAAATACCTTTATTTCAAGGTATAGAGGCACAAACAGAACACTAACACGAGAACACAGTCAAAGACAAACAATGAACTAACTGTACGGAGGCTCAGTCACTGGTACATTTTTATATACAAAGCCATGCTTGGGAAACTTCCATCTTACATCTGCTCCCTGATCTCACGGAGAATTGTAAGTGGCTACTGCCTGAGATCGAATGCTGTGGTTTTATTAAATGTGCCAACTGCTAGGACTGTCTTGGGGAAGACAGCTGTTAGATGCAGCTCCTCTGTCTTGGAACAGTCTGCACATTAAATGGAAACTGAGCAATCTGGTGCCACTAAATGTTTTTAAAGCTCGGTTGGATGCTACTCAATGGGAAGCTGTTGGTACCTGTTTATGTGGATAATTATGTAAATGATGCTGTATGATGTACTTTTGTTGTTCTGTTTATGTTTTTATGTTTCATGTGGAACTACTTGAGCAGGTCTCCCTTGGAAAAGAGATCAATGATCTCAATGGGATTTATCTGTATAAATAAAGGTTTGAAATGAAATGAAATGAACCAACAAGGACAGACAGAAAAACAAGAACTTAAATACACACAAGACTAATCACACAAACAAGACAGAGGTGAGGAGGGATTTATTTTTTATAACTTGTGCAAATAGCGTCTATGTTGACAGAAAAGGGTGTATGTTGTCTGTCTTCTGTTGACAAAGTTCAACAGAAGGATGCTTAAAATGTTATACTTATTTCAACCAAAATGTGTCTATTTATACATTTTTATTGTTTAACGTTTATTTTGTTACTACATTAAAGACAAGTGAAGACAAAACATTCATATTTGCCTTTTTAGTTTTTGTGTGTAGTTTTGCCCTAAACTTGGGTTCTGAAAAGTAAATCCAGTGCGCCATGGTGTCTTTAACTTGCATCTAACAGCCAACCTTGTCTCATTTAATAATTAAATAATATAATTGATACGTTTTACTAATGAGTTCATGGTCTCAATTACTGTTTGCAATTATTTTTCAATAAAACATGGTTTTATTCTTCTGAACCATAGCCGTATTTATATTAAATTTGATAATACACAATCAAGGTTATTTTATTTGTATTCTACTTTATGCTACATTTCATTTTTTAATCCAATATTGTACTTAATACTCAACCACATTTATCTGACAGCTTTAGTTACTTTACAGCGTACAAAATACTGTATAAATTAACTCATAAATTAACTTTAGCAATTATTATATTTTAAAATATACAAAAGCAATATACAAAGTAATTACCACCAATCCACCTTACCGGCTTTGATAGACACATTAATGCATTAGTAATCATAAGCCAGTAATTTTATATAAGAAATGGGCCATTACGCATCGTGATAACTTTTGGTGTTTTGTCTATTGTCACGATCTGTCTGTGTTGTGTTTTGTCTTGTCTTGTTCTGTCTTTGGTTTCATGTTTTATTTTGAAAAGTCTTCACCTCCTCTCTTGCCTGTTGCTGTCCGTCTGTTTTCCCTCCTACCTAATTACCCGATTGTGTTCACCTGGTGCCCCTGTGTTTTCTCCTCCTTGCAACAGGCAAGAGAGGAGGTGAAGACTTTTCAAAATAAAACATGAAACCAAAGACAGGAAAAGACAAGACAAAACACAACACAGACAGATCGTGACAATAGACAAAACACCAAAAGTTATCACGATGCGTAATGGCCCATTTCTTATATAAAATTACTGGCTTATGATTACTAATGCATTAATGTGTCTATCAAAGCCGGTAAGGTGGATTGGTGGTAATTACTTTGTATATTGCTTTTGTATATTTTAAAATATAATAATTGCTAAAGTTAATTTATGAGTTAATTTATACAGTATTTTGTACGCTGTAAAGTAACTAAAGCTGTCAGATAAATGTGGTTGAGTATTAAGTACAATATTGGATTCAAAAATGAAGTGTAGCATAAAGTAGAATACAAATAAAATAACCTTGATTGTGTATTATCAAATTTAATATAAATACGGCTATGGTTCAGAAGAATAAAACCATGTTTTATTGAAAAATAATTGCAAACAGTAATTGAGACCATGAACTCATTAGTAAAACGTATCAATTATGTTATTTAATTATTAAATGAGACAAGGTTGGCTGTTAGATGCAAGTTAAAGACACCATGGCGCACTGGATTTACTTTTCAGAACCCAAGTTTAGGGCAAAACTACACACAAAAACTAAAAAGGCAAATATGAATGTTTTGTCTTCACTTGTCTTTAATGTAGTAACAAAATAAACGTTAAACAATAAAAATGTATAAATAGACACATTTTGGTTGAAATAAGTATAACATTTTGAGCATCCTTCTGTTGAACTTTGTCAACAGAAGACAGACAACATACACCCTTTTCTGTCAACATAGACGCTATTTGCATAAGTTATTTAAAATAAAGCATATTTACACAGAAGCAAGGCAGGACTTTTCCCTGACCTTCATAACAAAAGAGAATATTACTGTGTGCTTTTATCTACCTGACCTGAACAATGAATTGCTCCAAATCATCTCTCTGTAACCTACAGTTGTTTGTTTCTTTGCAGCCAACTAGTTGCTGTGTCTATCTATATACAGACAAAGAACAGAAGTGTGCATTTCCTACCCATATTACTTTAGAATAATATAACAAATAAAGTGAATTCTTAAATTCGTTAAATTCCTTTTCTCCTTTTTATCTAATTGTGCATATGATTAATATGCAGAAGTAGCCAAACATTCACCACTAGTCCAAAATCCACCATAAAAGAGCCACCTTTTCCACAGCCACGGCCGGGTACCGAGCAAATGCTCCAACCAAGTACTGTGATGCTAAAAGGAAAAAACAAACTGGACGAACCCAGGGGTCCGGCCACTTTGCCTAGAAGGGGAATTTAAACACACCAAACTTGAACATCCACTGATATTTACTTAAACCAACCGGCACCATGATGAAAAAAAGCCACAAACAATACTTGTAACAATGACAAACTAGAAAATGCATTTCCTGCTGAAAATGCGTGTGAATGCTGAAAGCTGTGTAAATGTGTCGCTGAATTGAACTGAAAATGCACAAAGAGCTAAATGTTGCATTATTTGCATGGTGTCTGCAGCTGCTTTTAGCGGCAGAAACCAAGTGTGCTGCTAAACTTAGCGGAGCAATGCAGAAAAGTGAAATTATTTGTATCAAAAGATGTAAAGCTCAAATGCATTGCAGTGACTTTGTTGAAAACTTGAAAGTGAAATGTTAAACTGGAAGAGGAGGAAAAATAGTGATGAAGCTTCATATTTCAAAGAAAAGTTTAAAAAGGTCTAAACAACAAAGTGTATATGTCCTAACATTGCTGAATAATGTAATAGTTGCAGTTGTTGTAGTAAGATTAAGATGGACTTTTATTAATCCCTCGTGGGGAAATTGTTACTCTGCATTGACCCATCCTAGTGTTAGGAGCAGTGTGCTGCCATTTTGAACGGCACCCGGGGAGCAGTGTAGGGAACGGTGCCTTGCTCGGTAGCACTTGGTCTTGCCGGGACTTGAACTGGTAACCTTCCAGTTGCCAAGCCAAGTTGCTGTTGTTGTAGTAGTAGCTATACTAGTAGTAGTAGTAGTAGTAGTAGTAGTAGTAGTAGTAGTAGTAGTAGTAGTAGTAGTAGTAGTAGTAGTAGTAGTAGTAGTAGTAGTAGTTAGTAGTAGTAGTAGTAGT
>NW_027263401.1:0-10000 GCF_902827115.2 Pseudochaenichthys georgianus
CATTGCACACAATTCAAACCAATCAATGTTGTGTAATCAACAAGGACAATTTGGTGTTTTTTAGTCGATGAGTAGTGCAGATATCACTGTAAAATCAATCGACAGTAAGGAGAATAGGCTACTTACTTCCGGGTGTAAAATTCTCCGTTATCCAATGGGAATGGACGCTCGTAATACAATACAGAGGACATGATCATTATCTTTTAAATAACGTTAACTGAAGGGAACAATCTATTGGACACAGCTGAAGCTCTGGTCTTCCTTAAAAACTAACTAATTTAATAAAAATCAAAGTTGCATTACACACAATGCACTGTTTTTTGAGAACACAAATTCGTAACTAATGTAATTTTTACATTCTGACGAAAAATAAAAATAATTATGAATACAAATAAAATAAAAGAAGCCTCCCGTGAGTTACTACAAGCTATAAAGTAGATTTAAAAACCGTTTTATAGAATAAAAGCTCACTGCGGGACGTTGTAGAAATGCGTGTGTGCACCACGACAAAGGAGCCTCAGTCACTTTACATTGGGGTTGTTTGCGTGGTGCAGACACGCAAATGTAACAAAGTTCGTGACTCCACCACGCATTGTGGTGTTAAGGAGTCGTGGTGGAGTCACGCATTCTGGTGAGATCAGGTTGGTTTGAAATGCCCATATCTCCCTTAAATTCACATCAATCTTACCCAGCTTTCACACACTGATTGCTGGGTAATACAGCCATGTGCACCCTGCATTTAAAGTAATCTTACCCGGCTTTCAGACACTAAATCCGGGGTAATAAAGCCCTGTACATCTCCCTGTTTTAAATGGCCATATCTTCCTTAAATTCACATCAAACTTACCCAGCTTTCACACACTAATTCATGGGTAATAAAGCCATGTGCACACTGTATTTAAAGTAATCTTACCCAGCTTTCAGACACTAATTCCTGGGTAAGAAAGTCACCCTGCATGCGTCGTCGAATGTGATTGAAATGGACAGATTCCTGTACATTTCAATCACTTTTGATGGGAGTCGTGAGGTGTGTTTGAAATGCCCATATCTCCCTTACATTCACATCAATCTTACCCAGCTTTCACACACTGATTGCTGGGTAATACAGCCATGTGCACCCTGCATTTAAAGTAATCTTACCCGGCTTTCAGACACTAAATCCGGGGTAATAAAGCCCTGTACACCTCCCTGTTTGAAATGGCCATATCTTCCTTAAATTCACATCAAACTTACCCAGCTTTCACACACTAATTCATGGGTAATAAAGCCATGTGCACACTGTATTTAAAGTAATCTTACCCAGCTTTCAGACACTAATTCCTGGGTAAGAAAGTCACCCTGCATGCGTCGTCGAATGTGATTGAAATGGACAGATTCCTGTACATTTCAATCACTTTTGATGGGAGTCGTGAGGTGTGTTTGAAATGCCCATATCTCCCTTAAATTCACATCAATCTTACCCAGCTTTCACACACTGATTGCTGGGTAATACAGCCATGTGCACCCTGCATTTAAAGTAATCTTACCCGGCTTTCAGACACTAAATCCGGGGTAATAAAGCCCTGTTCATCTCCCTGTTTGAAATGGCCATATCTTCCTTAAATTCACATCAAACTTACCCAGCTTTCACACACTAATTCATGGGTAATAAAGCCATGTGCACACTGTATTTAAAGTAATCTTACCCAGCTTTCAGACACTAATTCCTGGGTAAGAAAGTCACCCTGCATGCGTCGTCGAATGTGATTGAAATGGACAGATTCCTGTACATTTCAATCACTTTTGATGGGAGTCGTGAGGTGTGTTTGAAATGCCCATATCTCCCTTAAATTCACATCAATCTTACCCAGCTTTCACACACTGATTGCTGGGTAATACAGCCATGTGCACCCTGCATTTAAAGTAATCTTACCCGGCTTTCAGACACTAAATCCGGGGTAATAAAGCCCTGTACATCTCCCTGTTTGAAATGGCCATATCTTCCTTAAATTCACATCAAACTTACCCAGCTTTCACACACTAATTCATGGGTAATAAAGCCATGTGCACACTGTATTTAAAGTAATCTTACCCAGCTTTCAGACACTAATTCCTGGGTAAGAAAGTCACCCTGCATGCGTCGTCAAATGTGATTGAAATGGACAGATTCCTGTACATTTCAATCACTTTTGATGGGAGTCGTGAGGTGTGTTTGAAATGCCCATATCTCCCTTAAATTCACATCAATCTTACCCAGCTTTCACACACTGATTGCTGGGTAATACAGCCATGTGCACCCTGCATTTAAAGTAATCTTACCCGGCTTTCAGACACTAAATCCGGGGTAATAAAGCCCTGTACATCTCCCTGTTTGAAATGGCCATATCTTCCTTAAATTCACATCAAACTTACCCAGCTTTCACACACTAATTCATGGGTAATAAAGCCATGTGCACACTGTATTTAAAGTAATCTTACCCAGCTTTCAGACACTAATTCCTGGGTAAGAAAGTCACCCTGCATGCGTCGTCAAATGTGATTGAAATGGACAGATTCCTGTACATTTCAATCACTTTTGATGGGAGTCGTGAGGTGTGTTTGAAATGCCCATATCTCCCTTAAATTCACATCAATCTTACCCAGCTTTCACACACTGATTGCTGGGTAATACAGCCATGTGTACCCTGCATTTAAAGTAATCTTACCCGGCTTTCAGACACTAAATCCGGGGTAAGAAAGTCACCCTGCATGCGTCGTCGAATGTGATTGAAATGGACAGATTCCTGTACATTTCAATCACTTTTAATGGGAGTCGTGAGGTGTGGATGAAATGGCCTGTTTAATCCGATTTTGAGCACTCTTTTCCCCGCATAAACTAGTTTAAATCACCGTTAAACACTTATTTTGTTGATGTCTATATAACCGACTTCCCGCTATGCATTGCGGTCGGTTATATGGACACAACTACCCTGGCACTAGGCAGACCGCGGCCGGTAGTAAATGTCCAACCAGTGTACCATCTGGTCCCTAGGGTATGTTAGCTACCTAGCTAGTAGCTAGCACATTAGTTAGCATTACAACAATTTGAAAAAAAAGTAACATTTAGAAAAAAAATCAAATTCTGAGAAAAATGCCAAATTTGAGATGCATTGTGGGACATGTAGTTTATGGGAAGTCACGGGCTGGATCAAGTGAAGTCACGGGCCGGATCAAGTGAAGTCACGGGGCCTCATCAAGTGAAGTCACGGGCCGGATCAAGTGAAGTCACGGGCCGGATCAAGTGAAGTCACGGGCAGCATCAAGTGAAGTCACGGGCCGGATCAAGTGAAAGTCACGGGCCGCATCAAGCGAAGTCACGGGCCGCATCAAGTGAAGTCACGGGCCGGATCAAGTGAAGTCACGGGCCGCATCAAGCGAAGTCACGGGCCGCATCAAGCGAAGTCACGGGCCGGATCAAGCGAAGTCACGGGCCGGATCAAGTGAAGTCACGGGCCGCATCAAGCGAAGTCACGGGCCGGATCAAGTGAAGTCACGGGCCGCATCAAGCGAAGTCACGGGCCGGATCAAGCGAAGTCACGGGCCGGATCAAGGGAAGTCACGGGCCGGATCAAGTGAAGTCACGGGCCGGATCAAGTGAAGTCACGGGCCGGATCAAGTGAAGTCACGGGCCGGATCAAGCGAAGTCACGGGCCAGATCAAGTGAAGTCACAGCCGCATCAAGTGAAGTCACGGGCCGGATCAAGTGAAGTCACGGCCGCATCAAATGAAGTCACGGGCCGGATCAAGCGAAGTCACGGGCCGCATCAAGCGAAGTCACGGGCCGCATCAAGCGAAGTCACGTGCCGCATCAAGTGAAGTCACGGGCCAGATCAAGTGAAGTCACGGGCCGCATCAAGCGAAGTCACGGGCCGGATCAAGCGAAGTCACGGGCCGGATCAAGTGAAGTCACGGGCCGCATCAAGCGAAGTCACGGGCCGGATCAAGTGAAGTCACGGGCCGCATCAAGCGAAGTCACGGGCCGGATCAAGCGAAGTCACGGGCCGGATCAAGCCAAGTCACGGGCCGCATCAAGCGAAGTCACGGGCCGCATCAAGCGAAGTCACGGGCCGGATCAAGTGAAGTCACGGGCCGGATCAAGCCAAGTCAGGGGACGGATCAAGCCAAGTCAGGGGACGGATCAAGCCAAGTCACGGGCCGCATCAAGCGAAGTCACGGGCCGGATCAAGCGAAGTCACGGGCCGGATCAAGTGAAGTCACGGGCCGCATCAAGCGAAGTCACGGGCCGGATCAAGCGAAGTCACGGGCCGGATCAAGCCAAGTCAAGGGCCGCATCAAGCGAAGTCACGGGCCGCATCAAGCGAAGTCACGGGCCGGATCAAGTGAAGTCACGGGCCGGATCAAGCCAAGTCACGGGCCGGATCAAGCGAAGTCACGGGCCGCATCAAGCGAAGTCACGGGCCGGATCAAGAGAAGTCACGGGCCGCATCAAGCGAAGTCACGTGCCGCATCAAGTGAAGTCACGGGCCGGATCAAGTGAAAGTCACGGGCCGGATCAAGCGAAGTCACGGGCCGCATCAAGTGAAGTCACGGGCCGCATCAAGCGAAGTCACGGGCCGCATCAAGCGAAGTCACGGGCCGGATCAAGCGAAGTCACGACCCGGATCAAGTGAAGTCACGGCCGCATCAAATGAAGTCACGGGCCGGATCAAGCGAAGTCACGGGCCGCATCAAGCGAAGTCACGGGCCGCATCAAGCGAAGTCACGGGCCGCATCAAGCGAAGTCACGGGCCGGATCAAGCGAAGTCACGGGCCGGATCAAGTGAAGTCACGGGCTGGATCAAGCGACGTCACGGGCCGGATAAAGCGAAGTCACGGGCCGCATCAAGTGAAGTCACGGGCAGCATCAAGTGAAGTCACGGGCCGCATCAAGTGAAAGTCACGGGCCGGATCAAGCGACGTCACAGGCCGGATAAAGCGAAGTCACGGGCCGCATCAAGCGAAGTCACGGGCCGCATCAAGCGAAGTCACGGGCCGGATCAAGCGAAGTCACGGGCCGGATCAAGCCAAGTCACGGGCCGCATCAAGCCAAGTCACGGGCCGCATCAAGCGAAGTCACGGGCCGGATCAAGTGAAGTCACGGGCCGGATCAAGCCAAGTCAGGGGCCGGATCAAGCTAAGTCACGGGCCGCATCAAGCGAAGTCACGGGCCGGATCAAGCGAAGTCACGGGCCGGATCAAGTGATGTCACGGGCTGGATCAAGCGACGTCACGGGCCGGATAAAGCGAAGTCACGGGCCGCATCAAGTGAAGTCACGGGCAGCATCAAGTGAAGTCACGGGCCGGATCAAGCGAAGTCACGGGCCGGATCAAGTGAAGTCACGGGCCGGATCAAGCGAAGTCACGGGCCGCATCAAGCGAAGTCACGGGCCGCATCAAGTGAAGTCACGGGCCGCATCAAGCGAAGTCACGGGCCGGATCAAGTGAAGTCACGGCCGCATCAAACGAAGTCACGGGCCGGATCAAGCGAAGTCACGGGCCGCATCAAGCGAAGTCACGGGCCGCATCAAGCGAAGTCACGTGCCGCATCAAGTGAAGTCACGGGCCAGATCGAGCGAAGTCACGGGCCGCATCAAGTGAAGTCACGGGCCGGATCAAGTGAAGTCACGGGCCGGATCAAGTGAAAGTCACGGGCCGGATCAAGCGAAGTCACGGGCCTCATCAAGTGAAGTCACGGGCCTCATCAAGTGAAGTCACGGGCCGGATCAAGTGAAGTCACGGCCGCATCAAATGAAGTCACGGGCCGGATCAAGCGAAGTCACGGGCCGCATCAAGCGAAGTCACGGGCCGCATCAAGCGAAGTCACGTGCCGCATCAAGTGAAGTCACGGGCCAGATCAAGCGAAGTCACGGGCCGCATCAAGTGAAGTCACGGGCCGGATCAAGCGAAGTCACGGGCCGGATCAAGTGAAGTCACGGGCCGCATCAAGCGAAGTCACGGGCCGGATCAAGCGAAGTCACGGGCCGGATCAAGCCAAGTCACGGGCCGCATCAAGCGAAGTCACGGGCCGCATCAAGCCAAGTCACGGGCCGGATCAAGTGAAGTCACGGGCCGGATCAAGCCAAGTCACGGGCCGGATCAAGCGAAGTCACGGGCCGCATCAAGCGAAGTCACGGGCCGGATCAAGAGAAGTCACGGGCCGCATCAAGCGAAGTCACGTGCCGCATCAAGCGAAGTCACGGGCCGCATCAAGTGAAGTCACGGGCCGGATCAAGTGAAGTCACAGGCCGCATCAAGTGAAGTCACGGGCCGCATCAAGTGAAGTCACGGGCCGGATCAAGTGAAGTCACGGGCCGGATCAAGTGAAAGTCACGGGCCGGATCAAGCGAAGTCACGGGCCTCATCAAGTGAAGTCACGGGCCTCATCAAGTGAAGTCACGGGCCGGATCAAGTGAAGTCACGGGCCTCATCAAGTGAAGTCACGGGCCGGATCAAGTGAAGTCACGGGCCGGATCAAGTGAAGTCACGGGTCGGATCAAGTGAAGTCACGGACCGCATCAAGTCAAGTCACGGGCCGAATCAAGCGAAGTCACGGGCCGGATCAAGCGAAGTCACAGGCCTCATCAAGTGAAGTCACGGGCCGCATCAAGTCAAGTCACGGGCCGGATCAAGCGAAGTCACGGGCCTCATCAAGCGAAGTCACGGACCGCATCAAGTCAAGTCACGGGCCGGATCAAGTGAAGTCACGGGCCGGATCAAGCGAAGTCACGGGCCTCATCAAGTGAAGTCACGGGCCGCATCAAGTGAAGTCACGGGCCGGATCAAGTGAAAGTCACGGTCCGGATCAAGCGAAGTCACGGGCCTCATCAAGTGAAGTCACGGGCCTCATCAAGTGAAGTCACGGGCCGGATCAAGTGAAGTCATGGGCCGGATCAAGTGAAGTCACGGGCCGGATCAAGCGACGTCACGGGCCGCATCAAGTGAAAGTCACGGGCCGGATCAAGCGAAGTCACGGGTCGGATCAAGTGAAGTCACGGGCCGGATCAAGTGAAGTCACGGGCCGGATCAAGCGACGTCACGGGCCGCATCAAGTGAAAGTCACGGGCCGGATCAAGCGAAGTCACGGGCCGCATCAAGGGAAGTCACGGGCCACATCAAGCGAAGTCACGGGCCACATCAAGTGAAGTCACGGGCCGGATCAAGCGAAGTCACGGGCCGCATCAAGTGAAGTCACGGGCCGGATCAAGGGAAGTCACGGGCCGCATCAAGTGAAGTCACGGGCCGGATCAAGTGAAGTCACGGGCCGGATCAAGCGACGTCACGGGCCGCATCAAGTGAAAGTCACGGGCCGCATCAAGTGAAGTCACGGGCCGGATCAAGTGAAGTCACGGGCCGGATCAAGCGAAGTCACGGGCCGGATCAAGCGAAGTCACGGGCCGGATCAAGTGAGGTCACGGGCCGGATCAAGGGAAGTCACGGGCCGCATCAAGTGAAGTCACGGGCCGGATCAAGTGAAGTCACGGGCCGCATCAAGCGAAGTCACGGGCCGCATCAAGCGAAGTCACGGGCCGCATCCAGCGAAGTCACGGGCCGGATCAAGCGACGTCACGGGCCGGATTTGGCCCCCGGGCCTTGAGTTTGTTGGAGCAATCTTCTTAGATCTCAAGAAAGCTTTTGATGCAGTCAATCCTCTTGTTGTAGCTTCTCACCCAGTGCCACAGCCTGGAGGAGCTCCTATCTGCCAGAGTGTGCACTGGATGTGAGGTGCAAATGTACGCTGATGACACTGTCATTTATGTCCATGGAGAACCAAGGCCCAAGCTGCTGCCAAACTACGTGCGTGCACATCAATGGCTTACGGACTCACAGCTCTAAACGTTAAGAGTCTGTACGCGTAGGAGACATTTGATGGGTGTCTCATTTTACTTTATTTATATTTATACTGCAATATTATTTTTGAACACTTGGGGTCGGGTTTAGCTGCACCGGGTGTATAAAAGAGGATGAGCACACCGATGCCTCGAGCCCGGCAGACGCTCATAGCACAGCCTTTGACACAGCGTAAGGACACGTTGGTGCGTAAAGCTAAAACACATCATTCTGAACTGCAGCGAAACACCGGAGATCATGCGTCTGCGTCTCTCTCTACCAGCGGGTCAAACTCATCACACAGTGGGCCAACATTACAAAGTGGGTGCTAGTGGAGGGCTGGACTGGTTCAATGTTTACTGCAGAACTTATTGAAATGAACTTATTGCACATATTAAACCTGGAACTAACAAAGCTTAAACTATTGCCTATAAAACAACATTGAACATTAAATAACCAGCTGCATTGCAGGTCAGTCAGCCAGGGAGTCAGGCAGCCAGGCAGGCATCCAGACATGCCAGGCAGGCAGCCAGCCAGCCAGCAGGCAGGCAGCCAGGGAGGCAGCCAGGCAGGCAGCCAGCCAGCCAGGCAGGCAGGCAGGCAGGCAGCCAGGGAGGCAGCCAGGCAGGCAGCCAGCCAGCCAGGCAGGCAGCCAGCCAGGCAGCCAGCCAGGCAGGCAGGCAGCCAGGTAGGCAGCCAGGCAGGCAGCAGCCAGCCAGGCAGCCAGGCAGGCAGCCAGCCAGCCAGCCAGGCAGGCAGCCAGGGAGGCAGCCAGCAGGCAGCCAGGCAGGCAGCCAGCCAGGCAGGCAGCCAGGCAGGCAGCCAGGGAGGCAGCCAGGCAGGCAGCCAGGCAGGCAGCCAGCCAGCAGGCAGCCAGGCAGGCAGCAGGCAGGCAGCCAGCCAGCCAGGGGGCAGGCAGCCAGGGAGGCAGGCAGCCAGGCAGGCAGCCAGCAGGCAGCAGCCAGGCAGCCAGCAGGCAGCCAGGCAGGGCCGGCAGCCAGCAGGCAGCCAGCCAGGCAGCCAGCCAGGCAGCCAGGCAGGAAGCCAGGCAGGCACATTCCATCCATCCATTCATCCATCCATCCATTCATCCATTCATTCATCCATTCATTCATCCATTCATTCATCCATCCATTCATCCATCCATTCATTCATCCATCCATCCATTCATCCATTCATTCATCCATCCATTCATCCATCCATCCATTCATCCATCCATTCATCCATCCATTCATTCATCCATCCATTCATTCATCCATCCATCCATCCATCCATTCATCCATTAATTCATCCATCCATTCATCCATCCATTCATCCATTCATTCATTCATCCATTCATTCATCTCTGCAGCTTCATTTCTTATGATTACATTTTTCCACAAAGAGAAACCCAAACATGGCCTGTTGCCGTGAGAGAAAGTGCAGAAGGAAGCATCCATGTAACTCAGCGTGCTGCTCTGAGATGCTAGCTCAGACACGTCTCATCTTGGGTGTGAGGTCATCAATGTGTGCGCTCAAGGTCATCAATGTGTGGGCTCAGGCTCTGAGCGGAGGAGACCCTCAGGATGGAGGGAAGGGGCAATATACCGGAGGGCCAGATCTAATAGTGATTAGAAATGATTCTGCGGGCCGAAAGTAAACCCCCCACGGCCCTGATTTGGCCCCAGGACCTCGAGTTGGACACGTGTGCTCTGAACCCTCCTGTGAAGTAATGACAAAGGATTTAGGACATTGAACATTTACATTGCCATTACAGTAAGTTTGTTAGCAAGACCAGCCCGGTATCACACGGTGAACCCACTGGGGAGGCCATTCAACAGTCACACGATTACACATCTAGGCATTATCCGTGAGACGACTCTATCCTTCAAAACACAAGCGAAGGTCAAGTAACTAAATACAATCTAGCTAACTTTAGAGATATAAGGAACTGCTTGACAACACCTGTAGAAAACAAGGGGAACCAGCTGGACCGAGGTGAACCAGCTGGACCGAGGTGAACCAGCTGGACCCAGGGGAACCAGCTGGACCCAGGTGAAGGGGAACCAGCTGGACCCAGGGGAACCAGCTGGACCCGGGAGAACCAGCTGGACCAGCTGCAGCTGGACCCAGGGGAAGGGGAACCAGCTGGACCGAGGTGAACCAGCTGGACCGA
>NW_027263401.1:15000-20000 GCF_902827115.2 Pseudochaenichthys georgianus
GTCTTTTGTTCTTTTATGATTCCTGTGATGTTCTCGTGTTTTGTCGAGCACTGTGTGACTGTGTGTGAAAAGCGCTTTGTTCCTTACGTCCCTCCTCTCCTCTCGAGGATGCTCTCTCTCTGTCAGAAAGCGGACCTGGAGCACGACAACATGGAGATCAACAGAAAGATCGACCTGCAGGTGGCGTCGCTGAAGACCCTGCTGGAGTCTCTGAAGCTGGAGACCGTCCGCTACCTCGCAGGTACACTGTGTACTCTACTGTGTACTTCTACTGTGTACTCCTACTGTGTACTTCAGATATACTGTGTACTCTACCGTGTACTCTACTGTGTACTTCAGATATACTGTGTACTCTACTGTGTACTTCTACTGTGTACTCCTACTGTGTACTTCAGATATACCGTGTACTCTACTGTGTACTTCAGATATACTGTGTACTCTACTGTGTACTTCTACTGTGTACTCCTACTGTGTACTTCAGATATACCGTGTACTCTACTGTGTACTTCAGATATACTGTGTACTCTACTGTGTACTTCTACCGTGTACTCTACCATGTACTCTACCGTGTACTTCAGATATACTGTGTACTCTACTGTGTACTTCTACTGTGTACTCCTACTGTGTACTTCAGATATACTGTGTACTCTACTGTGTACTTCAGATATACTGTGTACTCTACCGTGTACTTCTACCGTGTACTCTACCATGTACTCTACCGTGTACTCTACCGTGTACTTCAGATATACTGTGTACTCTACTTTGTACTTCTACTGTGTACTCTACTGTCTACTTCTACTGTGTACTCTACCGTGTACTCTGTGTACTCTACTGTGTACTTCTACTGTGTACTCTACTGTCTACTTCTACTGTGTACTCTACCGTGTACTTCTACTGTGTATTTCAGATATACTGTGTACTCTACTGTCTACTTATACTGTGTACTTCAGATATACTGTGTACTCTACTGTGTACTTCAGATATACTGTGTATACAGCATGAAGCAGGTACTCAGATACTGTAGTATTTCATATATATTTGACGAGGAATTAATTTGGAATATTCGGAGATTAAAATCATAATTTATATAGGAAAGAAAAATCACCTTTTCATGAAAGGGAAATATGAAATATAACATGATGACGTTCCCTCGGATATTTGCAATTTAAATACGACTTTATACTTATGTTTGCTTCACGTAATACGAGGCTTTTCTCTCTCGTATAACTGTGACTTTATTCTCCTAATATTAAAACATTATTTTACAAATACTATGAGTTTTTATTTTGAGATATTGTGAAAATATCTTTAGTGAAATTCTGTCTTCACGTTAAGTGACCATGTTTACGTTTCCTAACCTCTGCCGTGAGGACTCCGTGTGGACGGTAATCTGTAATATTTCCAATAAAATGTTAAATGAAATAATAAAGTTATGATAATGATGAACGTTGATGTGTTCCCTGCAGCGACCGTGTTCTCCTGCCTGGCCATCGCTCTGGGAGTCTACCGGCTGTGGAGGTGAAGAAGAAGAAGCTAAATTATTCAATATAAAACTAAATATTAAATAAGCATTTACAGAAATATTATTCAAATTAAAGGTGGGGTAGGTAGTTCACTTCAGAAACACTTGCTTACTCCATGGATGCTCTTAACGTCCGGATAGCAATGAATATCTGAAGTGCTTTGAAGCCGTGGCGCTGTAGAAAGCTCGACCAATCATCTGAGCCGGCTGAAGTAACTGGACGGCCTACCTGCCTGTCAGCCTTCCATCGGGGCACACACTGATCTCTGCGCGTCCGTGTGTGTTGGGGGAGGGGCTCCGAGAGGAAGTCTGAAGGAAGGGGCAGATTGTTTTCGGCTGCGTACTTTAAAATTCTAGTGCACTCGAGCTGTTTCTCCATTCTTACCTCCCCCACCTTTAATGATGATCTGAAGCCACGTGAGAAAAAGATACTTTTATATTTTATGCAACATAAGAACTAAATAATAAGTCAACTGTATTATTTGATTCGTTTTTGTTTTTAATGTAAAATTATGTTTTCTTCCAAATTGAAGATCTGTTTACTGAAAATATTATTTATGATTTATTATAATATGTTTCTGTGATGTTTATTAAACACTAATAAACGTTTCTATTCAAATTAAAGCGTGATGTTTGTTAACACACACACACACAGAGACACACACCCCTTTCACACCAAGGCTTCTCCCGTTCTAGCTCCGTGCTAGAGCTTTTCAGGTTCAGAACCGGTTCAGCTCCCGCTCTGTTCACACCGCTCAGAGCCCGACTGGTGCTGCGTCCTGACGTAACCGTTTGCGTGCCTGCTTCATAAAGCCAAACCGCGCGGAAACCCCTCACATCGACAACAACAACGTCCGATTGTATTGAAGCGCTACTCGTTTTGCTCTGTCGAAACGAAATGGAACAAATGGGACGACTTTACTTCCAACTTTACAGTCGTTACATGCTACATTCAAAAGTTCTTTACAATCATCATCAACGACGATTCCGTAGGAGAAAGAAGGTAAATGTACGTCCTATTCGATGGCGTTGGAGCTAGCTGTTGTTAGCCTCTGCATGCGCCAAGCTCAAAATACCCAGCTTCGCAGCATTCATTACTTTGGTATAACATTACAACTGATGCCTCCGACGTAAGCGTGACGTATGCGGTGCTTGCTTTCTAGACCGACAACTTTTTGGTGCTTGAAACGAACCGGATTCCGGAGCTTAGAGGCGGCTCCGCTGCGGTGTGAACAGGAAAAAACGGTGCTTTTCAAGCTCCGAACCGGCAGCTTCTATTGAAGCCTTCCGAGTAAATCGCCAGAATGACGACACCTCATCTCGCTCCCATGTTTTCTTTTGTGTTGCCATAAGTTAGTCTCCCTGCGTTGGTGCGCGGGGCGAATGCTAATAATGCTAATCCCACAAATATAATGGCGGCTTCACAAAACTTTTCAGAGTTTTACGGGGCGTGGTTTGCAATTCGCCCAGCCAATAGAAATGGGTACTTTTTTCTCCCCAGGAGAGAACCCCCTCTCTAGCAGAGACGGGAAAGGGGGGAAAAAGTTCCCGGCACTAAGTACTCTTTTTGGTGTGAACGCAAAATAGGCGCTTTCACACCGCAGTACTTTTCCCACAAAAGGTTCATGAGAACTCTTTAGTTCTCATGAACTAAGTACAGATCGCGTTCACACCGGAAAAAGTCCCAGAGAGAAGATTAGGCAAATGAAGCCGCTGACGTCACTTCTTCTTCTTCTGCTTTGGGTTTACTGGCAGGCCGCAAACCACTTCTCGGCGTATACTGCCGCCCAAAGTCCCCGGAGTTGGGGAAGGCTTCAGTAGAAGCTGCTGGGAGTCCCAGCAGCTTCTACTGAAGCCTTCCGAGTAAATCACCTGAACGCCGACACCTCCTCATCTCCACCGCTTCCATGTTTTATTTTTTGTTGCCATAAGTTAGTCTCTCTGCGTTTGTGCGCTGGGCTAATGCTAATGCTAATGCTAATAATGCTAATGCGAGGATAATAAAATGGCGGCTCTACAAAACATTTCAGAGTTTTACGGGGCGTGGTTTGCAACCCGCCCAGCCATTCAGAACGGGGGCACTTTTTTCCCCCCAGGAGAGTACCACCTCTCAGCAGGCACTAAACATGGGGGTAAAAGTTCCCGGCACTAAGTACTCTTTTTGGTGTGAACGCGACATCGGGGGTACTAACGGAACTAAACAGGAAAAGCACTCCGGTGTGAACGCGCCTATAGGAACCTTTTTCTCCCAGGAAAGTCCCTGCTCTCCAGCAGGGGGTAAAAAAGGTTCCGATTAACTAATTTTAGTTGCGGATTTTTTTGGTGTGAACGTGACATTTCGGAACTAAATCGGAACTAAACGGGAAAGGTACTCCGGTGTGAACGCGCCTATTGCTTCTAAAATCGTTCTGTCAGAAAACTGAAATCTGTAAAAAAAAAAAATTCTCTTTTTCCTTCCAATTTGTTATTATTTACAATAGGCGCTTTCACACCGGAGGAAGGATGCTCCAAAGCCACTATTTCAAGTATGCTACGTCATCGAGTCCCGCCGAAGGTTTGTTCCAATGTCCAGGATTCTTGGAATTCTACCGAAGCCGGGGTCCTTCGTAGAGAGAAATGTTGAGGCTGGTCTTAAAATACCCACAATGCTCGGACCGGACCGCATTCGGACCGATTCCCAAATCTTTTTCGGAAATCACGCTCCATTTAAGGCGGGGCCTCGCATATGACGTACACCTGCGCACCTGTTCCACCATTCTTCGTTTTCAGAGGCTACGAAGGATTCTTGCCTCGCTTCTGAAGCAAGTGACTCGGAAGACATGTCCTACCGAGGACGCGTCCTCGACATTGAGAAACACCCCGTGTTGTATCTTGGTATGGCTGTCGTCTACCCCAGCCATACCCTGGAGCCGCCACTGCATCCGACGCACACATGCACACTTGCTAGCCTGTTCCATTCGCCGAATGAAAGGAAGGATTCTTGCCTTTGATGGACCTGACTCGGAAGAAATGTCCTACCAAGGAAGCGTCCTCGACATTGAGAAACACCCACACAGAGACAAACATCCGCACACAAATGACATGACGCAGGGTCGTAACGAGGTTTACGAATATTTTACAGATTTTATATTTGAATCTTTTTTCAGGTATTTTAAACGTTTCCTCGTGGACGTCCGGAATCTTTGAGAATCTCTATTATTTGTATTCCAACAGTATTTTGGGATCTTTAAAACTATTGTTGAGATATTTTCCTTCAGTTTGAATTCAGGAAACTGCGTTTAGTTGAAATAAAAGACTCGAGAACAGAGAAACTGTAAATGAACTCAACCTTTATTTTGAAAACCTTGGCGTCACACACTCTTGATTGAAGGAAAAGGAAACAGGAAGTGGCTCCTCGGCGATGCTTACCTGACAGGAAGTTCCCCGACGTTAAATCAACGGTAAATCACAATCACTGTCACACCAGAGGTACCAAAAA